>NC_091827.1:23669464-23719464 GCF_038994185.2 Dermacentor albipictus | reverse complement strand
CTTTGGATGAATGATATTGGAACCAAGATGCAAGCATATGCGAACAAGAAGACGCATGATGGCTAAAACATGGCTTTGCTGTTTTGTCCCGGCCCTAGGTTTTTGGCACGCAAGTTGGTATAACAAAAATACTACATTCAAGCTAGTTAACGGACCTTAATATACATAGGAATATGAGTTTGTAAAGAGTTCAATTATGAGAATCGAAGAGACTACATAATATATGCAACCAACATTTTCATTACAAAAAACAAAGAAATGGCTTTCTTGTTCGGAGAGGCCTGGCGTGCTATTCTCCATCCCTGAATCCATGTTCTTCAACAGTACGTAAGACACAAAGGAAACCTCTGAAAACTGCTATCTCGACTTCCGTTATCGCATTCTGTGTCGCGTTTTATTTTTCTAGGCACTTTCTTGTGCCATTTCCACCACAGCTATTCTTCGCTTCCGGTCTCCGCGTCAGCTACAACGCGTGCGATCCGGCACCCCTTTCCACACCAACGTGAAATTATGACCCGTGATACTAAATCCGGACTTACCCACGTCGACGTTGATGGCACTTACACCCGAGGATAGCGTGTTCATTCTACTGAATATGGTGCAATTGTGATGTCTGTCGGAAGTGCCAGAGTGCTTTTTACCGGCTTCTGAAAAAACCCAAACAGTGATCTACGTCCGACGTTCAAAGTGTTGCCATTCACTTCCGACTCTTGCTTGGTTTAGTGGCAAACGGAACCGCTAAATCATATGAAAAGGAAGATCTGCTATTGACATTTCTACATGGAGACGCAAGACGGTCTCATCTGAGCAGAGTTTACAGTACGCGTCGTCTCCCGGAAGTGCGGCATAGCAAACGACAGCAGTTTTATAAACCTTGAAGGTATCGAATGATGGTGAGGATAAATCTACTTAGAAAAAGAGTTGATCGAAGGCCAATGTAAGAAGGGCAATGTAAGTACATTAAGAGGCGCTGCAATATTAGTTGGTCCTGTTTACTAACTCTCCCTAAATTTTGAAACGCGAATCAGATAGTGTTCAGGTTAACGAAAAACAAGAACATTGACGGATAATTCCCGTGGACACACAATATATCTTGGCATCTCTCGAGCACAAGAAGTCTGCGTCATTTTGAATCTTACAGATTAGTTCTCGTCTATAGAAACACATGCAGCTGATTTGCCGGCTCTCTAAACAAGAACCACGGCAAGATTCTCTCAAGCCAAACAACATGACCCACGATCAAATGAGGATTGTTTAGCCATTTGGCTATTTATTCTTTTTATAGCAGATTAATTTCATCTTAAAGGTAAGTTAAAAAAGGTTCGTGCAAGATGTTTGTGCAAGTTGAAGTAAGCTTTTAGCATTCGTATTGTCTGCGTAGGAAAACAGTCAGCAGAATCGCCGTTCTTTGGTATTGCTTAAACATTATATCGCTTGTACAGTCTCGCAGGCGTGGCAAAACGTAATGACAGGCTTCGATGCTTTAGGCGATCTTCGTTTTTTTTTCTAAGGACCCAGAAGCATCGTTGCGACGACCACTTTCATATCTTTTATGCTCGCGCGCAGTCCCACGTCACTAATGCCCCCTCCCCTCGTTATCATCAGCCTGGAAGAATGCGCTATCCAACTTGAACCGAAGAAACTTGGAGCGCACGTGGGCAAAGCTGGACCGACTCCGCAAGCGTGGTAGCGAACACTTTACTCATTGATTTGTAAACAAAACTTAGTTGCACAGGTTTGAGTCTATGGTCACGACATAAACTCGTTCTGTTCGCGATCCTTTTCGTTCTTTGCGCGCCACCAGTCAAGCCTCGGGCCCTAGCTCCACAGTCTCCCATCCCCAAATCTCAACAGTCATTATCCAGAAGCAGCGACGGCACTCTGAATTGCGAGGGACCAGTACTGGACCGACCCATACGGGTCACGCGATTACACATCGTTTCGACCCCGTGTGAGGCTATACAGCGCACAAGCGTCTTCAATAGACATCCGCGCTCAAAACGAAAGGCGGCGCGCACCTCGGCAATTCGCAAAACTTGGGAGTAAAACATTGTTTCTTCTTTTTGCATGCGCGAAGCCCTATCAACTAATTTCAAGTTTATTTTTCATTTATTGCCAGAAAACCTCCAGGAGTAGAATACGGAGCTAAGCTATGTCCATCCAAAAACTATTCTGGGATGTCGTTGCTTACGCACAATTCCCTCTGAACACAGTAAAGTGGAAAGTTGTGCTAGTTAGTGAGTGATCATCATACCTTGCTGGTGAAGCAGCGCACTGACACGGACACAATGAAGACAAGCAGGAAAAGACGACACTCGCTGCAAGGTATGATGATCACTCTGAACGCGGACCGACATACACAAATTGCCACACCAGTTCGTACGCGCGCGCGCACACACCATGCATGGACACGCATGCACACACACACAGACGCGAATGCACAGACGCATGTGCATGCGTGCACACGCACATGCGCGTACACACATGCACGCACACACATGATGATGATATGTAGTGTTTATTGGCGCAAGGGCCAAGTGTGGCCAAAGAGCGCCAAGGCAGTGGTGACGAGTACTGAATGAACTAATGGCTGATGTGATGTGGCTGTAGAGAGGGCTAAAACTTAGAGCTATAAGTTGCATAAAATAATCAAGGAATAAAAGTATGAGAATGGCTGAAGTAGGGTATGCTATAAGTATAGGATGTACAAGAATGGTGTAATAGTGTTACATGAATAAAAATGGAAAGGTGATTGTTGTTGACGAATAGCACAACAGCCTCAGCTGATCCCTTGAGTACAAGGGCCTGGAGGCATGTGCTAGAGCAAAGGTTCACATCGCAACAGTGGCTTCTCGCAAGAGGCCGTGTTACGAATTTCTTGCACAGAAAACGTGCAGCGTGTCAACGTCGCTTAAATAGGCTAAGGTAGATTGCATGTGAAATAGCGGTTCTCTGCCTAGAAACAGTGCCAGGTGAAGTGGTATACACTGACTGTATGCTAAAGGGAAGTGGTTTTTCCTCTCGACTAGTGTTTCGCGGCATTCTAGGAAGACATGCTGAACACTGAGTGTCTCCCCACATCTACTACATATTGGACGTTCACCGCCACTCAACAGAAAGTTATGTGTACCATAAGTGTGCCCTATTCTGAGACGACAGAATAGGACATCACTTCGTCTGGACTTGGTCAGTGATGGCCAGTATCCTAAATGTGGCTTAACTGTGTGGAGTTTATTATGGGTTTCAGAGTCCCATTTATGCTGCCAGTAGGTTCTGAGTTTTTTCCATAAGTATGGCTTTAGGTCTGAGACCGGGACGGCTGCGGACATGTTGGAAGCTTTTGTGTCTAAGGAGGTAGCAATTCGGTCTGCCAGGACGTTACCTTCAATACCTCTGTGTCCAGGCACCCAGCATATCGTTACATGTTGGCCAGAGGCATAAATGGTACAGAGGAGACAGAAAAGATCTGCAATTACTGGATTTGTGTGGTTGAAGCATGACATCAATGTTTTCACAACGCTTAATGAGTCTGTGTATATGACCGCGTTATGTAATTTTAACAGTTTAATGTGTTTCGCAGCCGACCACAGTGCATAAGCCTCTGCTGTAAAGATGCTTGTTTGAGGGTGCAGAACATCGTACTTGGAAAAGGATGGGCCGACGGCTGCGTATGACACGCCAGCATGTGATTTAAACGCATCTGTGTAATACTCTGGACAACGGTATTTAAATTGTAATTCCAGAAAATGCATATGAATGTGCGCCTCTGGAGCGTGCTTCGTTACCTCCACAAATGACGTGTCACAGTCAATGATTCGCCACAACCACGGTGGAAACGGCTTGGCAGAAGCCATTAGACTATTTTCACGGATAGGAACATCCATCTCCTCGCTCAGCTTTGTCACACGGATCGAGAATGGCTCTCTGGCTGTAGGTTTGTTATGAAAGAGTGTTGCAGAGGTCATATCGTTTATGGTGGGATAACAAGGATGGTTTTTGTTAGCATGTACTTTCAGAAAATAATTAAATGTAGAATATGACCACTGCAGATCGAGCGACCATTCATTCGATTCGACATAGAGGGTTTGAATCGGACTCGTCCTAAAGGCGCCGGTGGCGAGGCGGATACCAAGATTACGTACAGGGTCCAGCATCTTGAGAGCACTGGGTGTAGCTGAGTGATACACAACCGCACCGTAGTCTAACCGCGATCGTACAAGGCTCCGGTAGCGGTTCATGAGGCATTTCCTGTCGCTTCCCCATGTTGTATGTGACAGTATTTTCAGGATGTTCATTGTTTTAAGGCATTTAGCTTTCAAATACTTGATAAGGGGAATGAAGGTTAGTTTTGAGTCGAGTATTATGCCTAAAAATTTATGTTCAGTGTTGAGTGGTATGTGTTGTCCATGCAGCATAATATCAGGATCTTGTATCAAACCTCTCTTTCTCGAAAAAAGTACACAGGAGCTTTTGAGGGGGTTTAGCTTGAAGCCATTTTCATTTGCCCATTGTGAGACCTTGTTCAGTCCGAGTTGGACTTGGCGCTCGCAGACAGCAAGATTACAAGACATAAATCCTAATTGCACATCGTCTACATATATTGAATAAAACATTGAGAATGGAATGACTTTGTGGAGGGAATTCATTTTCACAATGAAGAGGGTGCAGCTAAGCACGCCTCCTTGTGGCACACCAGTCTCTTGAGTGAATAGCCTGGACAGGGCATTGCCCACTCTAACACGGGACGTGCGGTTAGTCAAGTAGTTTTCTATCATATTTAGCATGTTGCCGCGTATGCCCATCGCAGAGAGGTCTCGGAGGATTCCAAATCGCCATGTTGTATCATAGGCTTTCTCCAAGTCCAGAAATACAGAGAGAAAAAATTGTTTGTGTACATAAGCCTCCCTAATATTTGCCTCAATGCGAACTAGGTGGTCTATTGTTGACCTACCCTCCCTGAAACCACACTGAAGGGGATCAAGTAGGCGGTTGCTTTCCAGGAAATATATTAGACGCCGATTTACCATTTTTTCATATAACTTACACATGCAGCTTGTTAGTGCTATTGGCCTATAACTACTGGCTAATGCGGGGTCTTTGCCTTGCTTATGAATTGGGATGACAATCGCTTCTTTCCATGAGGATGGAATATGCCCAGATACCCACATGGTGTTGTAGAGGGACAGAAGTGTGTTCAATGTTTCTGGATGCATATTCTTGATCATTGCATACATTATGCGGTCACTACCTGGTGCTGAGTTGCTGCAGGAAATGAGAGCAGCCTTCAGTTCAGCGAGACTAAAGGGACAGTTGTAAGGTTCATCTGCTGCGCATTTTCGTTCAAGGTGCTCTCGCTCTATGCGTTCCTTGAACTTTAGGAAAGTTGGCGAATAGTGTGATGCACTAGAAATATTTTCAAAATTCGTACCCAGGAAGTCTGCCTGATCTTTCATGGTGTTGCCTTGACAGTTTACTAACGGAAGCGGTTGTGCTTCCCTGCCCTTTAATCTCTTCACCCTGTTCCATACCTTACCCTCATCTTTGTAAGAGTTGATACTACATATGTACCTTTCCCAGCTTTCTCGCTTAGCACCTCGTCGTGTTCTTCTGCCCTGTGATTTTGCCTTCTTGAAATTAATGAGGTTCTCGCAAGTTGGAGAGTCACGAAGCAGGCTCCAAGCTTTATTTTGTTTTTTCCGTGCCTCTTTGCATGCGTCATTCCACCAAGGCAAACGACGCTTATTGGCAAGTCCGTTAGTTTGTTTTACGCATTTTTCAGCGGCGTCAAAAATAAAACCTGTTAAATATGCCACAGCATCATCTATGTTTAAAGAACTCAAATCATCGTACTGTAAATATGTGATCGCTAGAAACATTTTCCAATCCGACGAGTCGATTTTCCATCTGGGAATCTGTGGAGCGGGATCAGCTCGTTTTGTTAAAGTTAAGAGAATAGGGAAGTGGTCACTTCCGTAAGGGTTTTTTAGGACCTTCCAATCAAGGTACGTCATTATAGATGGAGAGGTTATGGTTAGGTCTATTGATGAGTATGACCTATGTGTGGTGCTATAAAAGGTGGGTTCTTTTTTATTGAGAAGAACTGCACCGGTACATAAAAGAAAGTCTTCTATAAGTACGCCCTCTTGCATCACAGCGCGAGTCGCCCCATAGCGTATTATGTGCGTTCACATCACCTGTTAAAATGAATGGTTCCGGAAGCTGATTGACTAGTGTTTCAAGATCCCTTAGTTGCAAGCGATGTTCGGGTGGTATGTAGAGGGAACAGACCGTAACCAACCTGTCGAAAAGAATCGCCCTAACCGCTACTGCCTCAAAATTAGTTTGAAGGTGGAGGTGTTGGCAAGCAACTGACTTCTGGGCTATAATAGCCACGCCACCAGACGCGGCATGGCCATCATCGCGTTCTTTCCGGAATAATGTGTGTTGTGTTAAGAAATTTGTATTTGATGTTTTCAAGTGTGTTTCCAGAACGCAGAACAGCCTAGGATTAAATTCTTGTATTATTTCTTTGATATCATCTAAGTTGTTTAGAATGCCACGGGCATTCCAATCAATAATTTGTACATCCATTTTATGAGGATGAGAAATGTTCTGTGTTCAGGTTTGTAGTGGTGTACTTTAGGTAACAGGACCGTCGTCTGGCCCTGTTATGGGTTTTTTGTTTGTTTTGGCGAGCTCGAGAGAGCCATGCCGGTGTTTCGGCACCAAACGTGCCGGTGTTGTGTCCATTGCCTCCTTGGAAGCACTGGACGCCCGCGCGTGCGGGCTTCTCGTTTGTTTGTCAGACCTCACCTGGCGAGGCGTGGTCTTGAGGCCCGACGTACCCGGGGTAGCCGGCCTCTGTGTCTTGGTAGGTGGCGCAGGTTTAACTGCTTCCACTTCGGGGGTGGGGAATGCCACAGCCAACGACTCGCTGTGCGCGGGCCGGGCAGGTGGCGCAAGCCGGTGCGGCGCTGCCCCCTGACGCGTCGCATCGGCGTACGTTTTGGTGTGGAATGGGGAGCACCTTTTTCGTGCTTCCTTGAAGGAGATATTTTCGTGTACTTTTAAGGTGATTATTTCCTTTTCTTTTTTCCAGTTGGGACAAGATCGGGAGTATGCTGGATGTTCACCTTCACAGTTTACACAGTGAGGTGTTGCTTCACATTTATCTGAGGCGTGGCCTTGGGCTCCACATTTCGCACATGTAAGTTTACCACGGCAGCTCTGCGACCCGTGGCCAAATCTTTGACATTGGAAGCATCTTCTTGTATTAGGGATGTATGGTCTGACAGCTATCTTCGTGTATCCAGTTTCTATTGTTTGCGGCAGATCGCAAGTGGCAAAGGTGAGGATCAGGTGCTTTGTAGGAATTTCTTTATTTTCTCTTCGGATAATGATTCTTTGTACGTTAATTACATTTTGCTCTTTCCAGCCTTCTAACAGCTCTGTTTCGGACAAGTCAATGAGATCTGCATCAGATACTACAGCGCGTGCTGTGTTCATAGACCGATGGTGTGAAACCGTAACAGGTATATCTCCAAATGCCACAAGTTTATTTAGTTTGCTGTGCTGTTCTTTATCATGTATTTCAAGGAGGAGATCCCGCTCGACATTTTGGTGACCTTATAGCCTGGGCCAAGTGCATCAGTCAAGCCTTTAGCAACAAGGAAAGGAGATACGGTTCTAGCTGGTTTTTCTGTTTTTTCGCTGTGAACGTCTTGGAATCAGGGGAAATTTCTTTTGGTTTGAATAGGCTTAGAATTTCATCGGTGCGTCCCCTCTTTTGAGGGTGACGATCAAGCAGACGTGGAAAAGCAGGTGTTCCCATAATATTTCGGACATTTTCGGCGGCAATGGCGGCCACCCACCATGGAGGCCAACAGGGGGATGCTGTAGCACTCAACGTGTAAGGCTGCAGACGCCAGCCGTGCATTGCTGCTATAACCTAATATAACATACCCAAGGGAGGGCACATACACAAGGTTAACCCTAGCCGCCTAGAAAAATTAGGAAGTGATGGAACAGAAGAGATGATAGGACAGTAAAAGAAAGAAGATAGGAAAGAAAAAGATTGAAGAGGGGGACAGGAAAAGGCGACTGCCGATTTCCCCCGGGTGGGTCAGTCCGGGGGTGCCGTCTACGTGAAGCAGAGGCCAAAGAGGTGTGTTGCCTCCGCCGGGGGGCCTTAAAGGTCAGATCACCCGGCATCGGCTCAACCTCCAGGATCCCCCTTTCCCCGGACACGGCTAAGCCGCGCACGACTACAACCCTCGTGTGCTCGGGTCCGTGGTGTCGCAACACACCAAACGCCTGCTGACGCAGACGCCCCTGCGGGTCCGCACACACATATGCACACACACGAACACATGCAAACACACGCCTGGCCAGTGATATATCAACGTGGTTGAAAGATCTCGCTGGAGCAAACATATTGACGTGTTTTCCTTAGAGGAACCGCCCCTACACTCACACACACACACGGATTTACCCGCACGATCCACGCGCAGACGTATACATATAAAAGCTTACTCTATTTGAAAAGAAAGCTGTTCTCACATTAAAGGAATGAATACTAATATCGCACACACACACAAAAGAAAAGTTGCCTCCTTTGAATTACAGCTTGGGCACATACGTTTGTTTGTATGCGGCGCGGAGAAAGGCGTTCGAATTCGACTTCTTATATCCGTAAGAGGTCCCGTTGGTCTTCAGGCCCGCAAGGGCTGCGTAAGTTTTAGACTGTGCAAAGTCAATTTACGTAGGTTGATGAAGCATCAACACACGTCTATTTAAAGATGCTGATTAGCTCAAGTCTGCTCACGCACTGAATATGGGCGATTCTGACAACAGTCTGAGTCAAAGACAATATTTCAGCTCGAGCGACGTATGTCGGCGGTGTATAACGGGGATGGTGGCATTGCAAACTTGGTATGTGGTAATATAATATGTATTCGAATATTGACTTCTAAGCCAGCTTCCGCTTCCATCTCCTACAACAAAGAATCCAGGCGAGACTCCATTAACTAAGGGAGAAGCAAGAAGTGCTGAAGCAAATGAGAAAAAGAACTTTGGGTAGGGACTATCATAGATAAAACAATGCAGAAATGACATATAACCAAATGCCCAAGTTGCATTTGTTCGCGCATTAGAAAGATTACGTGCTTAACTTATGATACAGCTAGCGGTGGCCCGGTGCTACGGTGTAGTCGTGCAATCTTGCCCGCTTCCATATTGGTCAAAGGCGGTTGGCGCGAATTCCAACTTTTTGTGTCTTGTTTCCGGAGTATCTTGAGGTCAGTAATGCACCGCATAAACGCAGAACGCAGGGGGCGGGGGCATCGCGGGTCAATCCTTAAATTTACGAACGAAATTTCTCGCATCAACAAGCGCACTCAGAATCAGAATCAGAATCAGTTTTTATTCATGACAAAATGAGGATAATTACAACATATGTATATACAGAAGGAGGTCCCGTAGTTAGAAACTGAAATGGGACCTCTTGTGCATGATGACTAGAATTAATAATACATACAACAATGGCAACATGAAAAATTTACAAAAAATGGCTGTGGCTTAGGTAAGGTTAAGCCCAGGATGCGAAGCATACTAGCCTTTATTTTAGTTGTTGAACCACTGTTTAGCCTAGTGAACTGCTGTTGCTTGGCTATATTTGGTTCGGCTAGACGAAGAAACAACTCATGCATTACTTCTTCGCCTTCAAGAGTGGAACGCGACAGCGTTCCCGTCGACCCGCCAAGGGGTGTAAGACAATGGGCTACAGGGCAGCGACTACGCGCCCCGCATTGGACGCGGTGAGCGTCGAGCAAAGCAGCGTTCGGCGCGGCAACGAAATGTGCGCCTGAGCAAGAGACGCACGCCTTAGAAACAGCGCGTTTCTAAGGCAACACCGCATTCACTAGAGGCGCTTTTGTACCGCTTTGAAGCGTTGTACTCGTGGCTCAGTGGTAGCGTCTCCGTCCCACACTCCGGAGACCCTGGTTCGATTCCCACCCAGCCCGTCTTGCAAGAGTTGAGCCAAAGCCACTTCTCCTCTGTCGTGACGTCACGGTGTCACGTGATTTCATGGTCACCGCCGCGCCTGAGGAGCTGGGTTGAGCCCTCGTAATATGCTTCGCATAATAAACTGCCCAGCTATGCCTTCCTCAACGCCGAGCGAGAGGCTAAATTTAGGTCAGATTGCGCCATGCGGGGCGCGACAAAGGTGCACTTGACACATTCACACATCTGTGCACTTGACATCTGTGCAATTGACACATTCATGATTTAGTAATGGTTTCTTTCCTGTACGCAATGAAACCAAAGTAAGGCGCGCGGGCAGTACCTTTTTTTGGTTATTTGGTAAGCATTAATGTTTTACCTTGTTTTCGCTACATGCGGTTTTAACAAGCGATCCACCACGCAGACCGAACTGAAAGACGTTTCAGGTGAGAAAGCGAGCATGTTGCCACGTAATACACGAGGCAACGACAAACAGCTGCTCGGAACGCAGCACTCCATTTGGAATACTGCTTGACATGCCATTTTAAGTTGACCGTATCCTTTTTGCTATACTTCGCAAAAGAAAAAAAGAATATCAGGGATAGCTGTTGGGCGAGCTAATTTTGTGGCTCAGTAAGCTTTCTTTTATTCCTAACTTACCAGCTTTCTTTCAGGTTAGGCAAGATCAGGATTTGACAGAATTAGTCGGACGATCGAGCTAACAAAGCGAGGATAGAACTTGTACAAACGTGATTGCCACACTCTCTCTCTCTCTGCCTTTTCTATACTCGGGCTCTTAGCTTTCCAGCGGGATCAGTTTTGCTTCGCCTCCTGCCCTTATTCACAGGACCTCTGATAGGATTGGGGAAGAACGGGAGAGTTAGGTGGGCACTCCCCTACCACACAACTTAGAGCATGCAGCTTTTCGCGCGTCCCACACCGATTGCGTTCGCATCCCGACACCCCTGACCAATCTCCCGCCGGGTCACTCTGGAGCGTCGCGTATCTGTTGTCTTCTGTTGTCTCACTCCTCGCCCCCCCCCTCCCCCCCGCCACCCAACCCCGACTCTGGTAGCTTCGCCGTGACGTAGCCCAGACACGTTTGTCCCGCGTCCGTTTTCGTGGCGCCAGCAGGGGAAGTGCTTGTATGTGCTTGCTGTCGATGTATGACGTCCTGCGCCAGGAAAGCGGTACCATATATATTTTTTTTACTAGGTGTATGCGTGGAATGCCCGTCTCTGTCATTTGCTCCTGTGTGTTAGTTTACTGGGCAGTGCTCTTTTTGTTTCTGTCGTCCACGATTCCCACCTCGTCCGATGTCTATTGAAAGCTGTTACATTCTTCTGCTTTTTTGTTTCGTTTAGTGAGTGTCCTTTGATATACTCCGGTTTAATGATTATGGCAAGTCCGTTCCCCAGGCCGGCTCCCAGAGGAGACTTGATGGAAGCAAGACGCATGTATACATATATTTTTTTTTCGCACTCCCTTCATGCCCGAATGAGCTTCGTATATTATCTGTTCTTATCTTTGTAATGCTATTACAGCTATGGCGTCGTTTACCTTTTTGTTGTTTCCTCTGTGTGTCGTAAAACAGCAGGACCCGCCTCCTTCTTGATTAGGTTAAGTGCTCCTTTTCTTGCCCTCGCATACTGTACAATGCTGTTTCACCTCTTAGCGGGCTACGTCATGTGGCGAGGACTTGGAGGTACTATACTCTGTCTGGCGCCGATCGGAAGATCGACGAAGGCAGGGAAATAGTCAACGCCACGTCCGAGTCTAATCTGCTTCCGTGGGCCATCAACGCCACAGTAGCAACAGCTGACGCCGATTCTGCTGCTTTATTTACTTATAATTATTATTACCAAAATCAAGCTCGAACTCTTCATCCCTCCTGTTTAACATAGACGTCGAGTCTGCTTTTCCACGAAGAGCCATCATTGACAACTTCAGCTTTTCCACGAAGAGCCATCAAGGACACCTTCAGCTTGACCACATCTTGAAATAAAGAGCATCTTTACGAGCGCACCAGCAGCTCAAATTATCTTGATGCAAACGCTGCATACACTCTAAAAACTAAGAGAGTGCCGGGCACTCCCTTTGAGGGAGTAGCGGCTTGTCCCATATTTCACTCTCTTTTCGAGAGTAGATCGACCCTCTTTGAGAGAGAGTAGGTCAACTCCTGTTGACAGAGTTTTGTTACTCCGCCGCAAGGGATTGCTAGTACTCTTCTGCAGAGTGATAATACTCTTCCCACAGGGAGTGCTAGTACTCTTCCGCAGAGTGGTAATACTCTCACCGTAGGGGTAATGGCACTCCACCAGACCGAGTACTTCTACTCCCCCAAACAGAGTGCAACTACTCTTCCCAATACCCTCTTAGCGAAGTCCTGGCCACGCATGCAGGCAGGAAATCAGATCAAATTAGGGTCGCTGATACACCGTTCTCTAGGCGGCTCCTCAGACTCAGTGGCCCAATTCCAAGCGGCCTTCAGAATAGGCGTGAGCAATGTTATGCAGGATTTTAAAGTCATTTTTCCTGGCTATTTGCTGCCTACCATGAGTCGTGACGGCTCGTAATCGGCCTATGCGTATGTGTCCCGAACGCCACTGCGGAGAAAAAAAAGCTAATTCACATTTAATCCGCAAATATTTTCGCATATTTCACAATCAGGAGACACATAATCTAATTAGAACACAATAGTCGACGGAATCACACACTTATGGAGAACCACATTGCTCTATACATCACGTGGATTCGAACCCACGTACACTCGCATCTATACAATTCAAAGCACACATCCTAACCATTATACCACAAAGCCACCACGCTCAGTCGTGTTGTTTTAGAGCTTATATACATAACAAATGTATTTGAGAAATCGGCTGCGGTGGTTGGAGTTTCTCTGCAGTGTGCTGTGCTGTTGTGTACTGGAATACGTTTGCGTTTGCATCATTTCCATTCCTTGCTACGACTAACGGAGGAATACAACGTAGACGACGACGTGAGAACTATTCACGGCTTGTCGTCACCCCAGGAAAATAACAAATGTGCCGTTCAGCTCACGATCGAGTGCTTTTCCAGTCCATGCATTATATGTTCTCCGAAATTACGCGGATACAAAGTATCGTGCCAACCATCCACGTATGTGAATTTAAGTCGCGCGTATACTGGTGAGCATTTCTGTTTATTTTTTCCGCCAGTTCCATTCGTATGTGGTCAACTGCGATGCCAGTACCAGGCATTTCGACGTGCCTCACGCTGCCGTGTAGGCGTTCTTTTCAGGTGCATTAGTTTAGAGTTCGGTTCAGTCCGCTGTGAGCTGTTGTCCTGCATTAGCAGCGGATCGTTAGCGTTTTGAAGAGCACGCATTCCAGCATTTGGAGACTGCTTATGCCGATAGCCGCGTCACATGCATTGGCACGCATGTTTAAATGAGTAATGTGTCCACTTGTTACGCGTGCACTGCTCGTATCCTGTGGCAGTGCTCGTTCTAAAAGCTTCGAAGACCATCTACATTCATACGTGTGTTCAATATATATGCACAGGATAGACTTGCCGGCTAGTTGGTTGAGCATTTTAGAAGAAACAGCGCAACACAAGGACGACGCAAAAACATGGACAACACCACGAAGTGCTGGTGTGGTCGATGCTTTTTTTCGTCCTGGTGTTAGCGCTGTTTCTTCTTCCACGATACACGCACACCACAGGTACGCGAAAGTTTAGGAGTATAGGGCGTTAACTTTGTTTTCCCCGTTTCCTCTCAGTGTCAATGGCACAATGCGTTGCCCGAAATAGCGCACGCTTACCCCCATATTCAGAAATGCATCATAACTTGAAGCCCATGCTTGACTTGATCTAAATGACGCAAGTCGTGAACGCACCAAAAGAAAGGCAGTGAGCGTCTGGGGGACGTTCGCACCAGGCGTCGTTTATATAAAGTCAAGCATGGGCTTTGTATTAATATACATTTCTGAATACGGGGGTTAGTCATCTACTTCTCACAGAAAATGTCGAAGAAACGCCCACCAAAACCAGGCACATTCGTAAACCTAACTAGGCAATACGAAGCTCCATAGAAAAAGAGTGGTATTAAAAGCTTTCAGTATTTTTCTTTACTCCAAAATGGTTGCGCTCTCGTGGTTTCAATGTACAGAGATGATGCAGCGTTAGCTAAAAAGCATGAATTTCCGAACTCCATGCCAAAATAAGCTTGTAAAATTATTTAGGTGCTAGAAACCAGGGTTTGTAGCGATCCTTGAAAACCCTTTATTTCTAAAATGCCATTTTCAAGGCATTGAAAAGCCTGGAATTTTTAGAAGTACTGGAAAGTCCTTAAATTTGTACACTTGGCTAGACATAGCAGACATTGCCAAGTGTTTTTTTTTCCCTTCTGTGACATTCTTCGCATGTCACAGAGAATTGTCTGTGGAGGTAATAGAAGGAAAGCGACATCCTTAAAGTTCAAATTACAAAGGAGCTGCAGATACCAGTTTTAGGCACATGGAACCGGCGACAAATGTACTTGGAGGAGCAGAAGCAGGAAGCTCAACGGTTGAGGCATTCAAAGAAAAGCCGTGATGAGTAAATTGAGAGCTACAGACACAATAAAAGATCACCTTTCTCCGGTGCTGTGTTGTTCCACGATCTTGAGCGCGCGCGCGCGCGGTGGAGAACTCCGAGTGAAAAAGTAGAGCGCTCGCTACGCGTTCCTTTGAACTGCGGCGGCCTGTTCTCTTAGAAGCAAAACGATGTGTTCTTTGCTCAGCGTGCATGAATGATACATTGCCATGTTCGGGGCCAGCCACCTACAGTTGAAGCAGAAGATCACGCTACGTTTTGTTCTCTATTGCCGCAAGAGTAGAACTACTCTCTCTCTCTGAAGGGGGAGAGTGAAAAGCACATTTCACTCTCTCCTTGGTGAGAGAGTGAACAATGCATTTCACTCTCCTCGACATTTTGCGAGAGTAAAACGACGCTTTGAAGAGTGAACCGGCCGCTTCACTCCTGCGATACCCTTCCTAGTTTTTAGAGTGTAGGTGTTAGAGTGCCAATATCGAAGCGACAATGTCATTCCCCACCACTTCTGGAGCGTTGACGTTCACAACGCATCTTGCTGCGTGAATATCACAGCATCCCACTACGACGGGCTCACTCGTTTCCGAACTTCGGCGGCTGCAAATGCACGCCTCATCCTGTTGCGATAATATGATTCAGCGTGTTTTTATTCCCATGCGGCCAGCTCGGGCCACAAATAGCGATGTACTATCGTGTTTGTTATCGCACAACTTCTATTTCAGCCATTCTTTTTTGCTATTCGTTCTTGTTATTCTCCATGAACTGCTTGGCTTCCATCCCTTGTATTCATCTTGCCGTCTTTATTTCTCTTTCTGAAGACTCCAGGTTTACTATTTGCACTTCCGGTTGCCCTGTACTGTACTTGGTTCGCAAATTTCTTGGCCTGTTCGTCCACTTCTTAGGTACACCCTGCGCCAGGTCACCATTCAGGATGTTGACAGCTTTTGAAGCACTTCAATTCAGTTCAATTGCAATTTCGATTCAACTCAATTCAATTCATTCGCGTCGCTAGGTCGACGTTGTGCCACATGTGAAAAGATCAGGGGCCCGAGGGCGGACATCCCATCCTTTTGAAACATAAGCTTGCTGTTAATCGTCAGGTCCTCTTGAATGACGTCCTTTTATACATATTATATAACCGAGCTCACGTCTGCTGATTCATGAGACCCATATCGGTAAGAGCATAGCTCCATGTCGACTTTCTTGATCTTGGAACAAAACGTGGAATGTTCTTTTATGCGAAGCATATTACGAGAGCTCAACCCAGCTCCTCAGGGGCGGCGGTGTCGCCATGAAACCACGTGACACCGTGACGTCACGACAGAGGAGAAGTGGCTTTGGCTCAACTCTTGCAAGACGGGCTGGGTGGGAATCGAACCAGGGTCTCCGGAGTGTGGGACGGAGACGCTACCACTGAGCCACGAGTACGATGCTTCAAAGCGGTACAAAAGCGCCTCTAGTGAATGCGGTGTTGCCTTAGAAACGAGCTGTTTCTAAGGCGTGCGTCTCTTGCTCAGGCGCACATTTCGTTGCCGCGCCGAACGCTGCTTTGCTCGACGCTCACCGCGTCCAATGCGGGGCGCGTAGTCGCTGCCCTGTAGCCCATTGTCTTACACCCCTTGGCGGGTCGACGGGAACGCTGTCGCGTTCCACTCTTGAAGACGAAGCAGAGTAACGCATGAGTTGTTTCTTCGTCTAGCCGAACCAAATATAGCCAAGCAACAGCAGTTCACCAGGCTAAACAGTGGTTCAACAACTAAAATAAAGGCTAGTATGCTTCGCATCCT
This sequence comes from Dermacentor albipictus, assembly GCF_038994185.2. Classification (NCBI taxonomy): domain Eukaryota; kingdom Metazoa; phylum Arthropoda; class Arachnida; order Ixodida; family Ixodidae; genus Dermacentor; species Dermacentor albipictus. The sequence goes on along the minus strand of NC_091827.1, from coordinate 23,703,100 downwards.
GGGCTTAACCTTACCTAAGCCACAGCCATTTTTTTGTTGTTGTTTTAAGCAGACATCAACAACACAGAAATGAAAAGTAAAAATAGCTTGAGACATTTTTTTTTAATTTATTGCCAGATTGGGCCATGCGATGACCAACACAGATTCCACGAGTCTCAAGCCAGCCGGAGCACTTGGACGTTTTCAAGTAAATCTGTGCGACTATAAGCCACATCTTTATTTTTAAAGCATCTTAAGCATACCTATTTTTTTTCACCATTGCAAGTTGCCTATTAACGAATGCTTCGAGTAGCAGCCTTCTCTAAGCATGACGCTGCCGTACCAAGGAGCTTTAGACGAAATGAACAAAGTTATGATGCATTTCAGAGATCTCCGCACCCTCCAGCCACTCCGTTTTCAAACTGTTAACCTTCGCTTAGTATGCATATTGGTCAGACATGCACGTTACATGTATAAGACACTTCTACAAGAAGAATCGTCTCCCTTCTTTCACAGTTATGGTTGATTGTATGGTTGATAGACCGTTTCCGTCGCCTTAAAACAACAGCGGAGCTTGAAGAAGCCCTCCAGTTGAAGGCTGTGGTTTACATTATAACAACTGACTTGCTTTACGTTTGCCTTAATCTAAGTAATGGGCTTCATTTGCAGTCATATTCATTAGAATATGGGCACCACGCAAGGCCGCCGGGACCCATCGAACCGTGGTGTATGGCCACAGCGTATCTGGCCACCGTTCACATTGAACAACCGTAGTTAGTCCTAGTCACGCCTTTGTAGTGATTATAAAAAGCAGCTGTTCGCTTTTTATTTGCATCTGAGGTTTCTAATTACTTCATTGCGCGAACGGAAATCCCAATTAAACATGACGCATGACAAGCGTGACATTGTAGAAGACAAGCCGCGGGGCGCTAGGCACCGCAGCCCATACACAAAAAATTCTTGCTTTTTTTTTCTTGTACTCACATAATAATAATAATAATAATAATAATAATAATAATAATAATAATAATAATAATAATAATAATAATAATAGTGGTGATTATGAAATAAAAAATGAAATAAAGCACGTCTTCATTTCATTAAACAGATAAACAATGACAGTAGATAAATCTGGAAAAGTTGTATCGAGACCGAAAATGACCGTTCTTATTTATTTCGCGCGAAACATCGTGCTTTTGGCGTTTAGCGATTTTTCCGATCCTTGCGCCAAATTTGCAATTAGCCGGAAGTAAGAAAGAATAAATTCACTTAGTGGCGCACTTAGCATGTCGAGAAGTATGCAATGAAAAAAATTAGCCAGAAACCAGCCGTAACACAGACGCATAATTTAAAAAAAAACGTGATCAAAGGCCCAACCTTAGCTTCTTAAGCAAACGCGAATTTGGATTTAGTTTTTCACTTTGTTGCGTTACGGTCTTGCGCAGACAATTAGGTTTATTTTATCTTTATTAAAATGCCATCTAAGGTAGGTACAAATATACTATGAAATCATACAAAACTTAATTTTTCTACACACTCTCAAATTCGGAACTTTGTGCGATCGCGTGAGAAACATCTTGCGCCTTGTCTCAGTGTGGTTTTTTTCATGATAGAACAAAAGCAAGCGCTGAAAAAATTTGTTTAGTTCTGATGACTGGCTGGATTTTCGTACGCCATACATAAGTTTCGTTGAAATAAATCATCACATTCCCTCCTGACTGTGCTTCGAACAAACCCACATTACACACCACTCTCAAAGTTATGCGTCATTTGTGAACAGAAGATTGCGAAACTTACGCAACCCATGTAGTGACACCACGTATGACCATAAACTAATACATCTGCCCACTTTAGGCCGTGTATTAGATAAAATTTACACAAATGCACCGCGCGTTCCTGGAATATAGATGCAGAGAATGAACTTGGGGCTTCAGTATTCTCCAGAAGCTACATATAAACATTCGGAAGCCTGAGATCAACACTTCCGAAAATCAGCAGACTAACATTTTAGCTTACGTTTAACAAGATTTCTCTATCTTAAGAGTGTGGCTACCCTTGGGGAGCCTGCCGGCATTTCAGGTGAACTTGAATTAAGAAATGAGAAATTCACGCTTTTCTTGAAGCTGTTTGGTACGGCGGGAGCAGCGTCGCGCTAATTCGCCGGAAGTTCCGTTCAGTGCTGTCCATGTTAATTATTTCTCTAGACTACTTGCATTAAGGGCATAGAATGCGGCGTCAACCCCTCAGTAACTCCTCAATGGGAAGTAGTCACAGTGCAAGCGTCGGTGTTCAATGTATCATAACTTTAAAAATGGCTTTGCACTGCCTGATTAGCTTATGTAATCTTAGGGTTTTAGAGCATTGCACTTGTAATGCGAAAACGCGCGATATTTCCCCACCCGCGGCGAGTTGTTCTTTTTTCATCCACGTTCATTGCCATTAATTTATCAATTCTTTAATTCAATAATTAGGTACAAGTAATTTACCCTCTGTTCTCCTTGGTGTCCTTGTTGGCTTCGCGTGATATGGTTAGTGTTATTAGTCACTCGCAGACAACATTTCCATAAGAGATGTAAGTAAACGTTTACTTCCAAAGAAAAAAGAAACACTGTTTCCTAAAACGTTCCCTGCTGCAGCGCGGTCATGCGATGAACGAGTTCGCTATGGACGCCAGCATGGTAAAACGAGCGCACGGACAACAAACCGAGCCTTTATAAGCGACAGAATACGAGACCTGAAAATTAGGAGAACGCACGCTACAGGGCACCACGCAAAGTATATTTTCCCCCTGCTGTTTCTCTCCTCAACCGTAGGCACGCCACAGCAAAAACGAGAGGACGGACAAAGTTGATCCCAGTGTACAAACAGCATGGCCTACGTCAACTCCCAAACTCCCTCTGGAAGTTCCCACTAGGTAAGCAGCACGCTACACCAGTTCGTTTCCATTAAAGAACCGACACGCCCGACCACTCAACAGTAATATCAAACGGGGTAAAAAAAGAAGGCAAATCAGTAAGGAAGCGTAGATGCCTTTCTGCTCCGCTTCGAAGCCGAAACCAAAGTGCAGCTCTTGTAGGGAGCAAACAACTTTTTGTCGGGTCGAAGTGGGCGTGTTTGCGGCTTCGCAGCCACAGCAAAAACAAGCTTCCGAGTGGACGCCAGTGCTCGCCTGACAAGCAGCGACAGAACAGAGCCAGTGCAGCATGGAGTGCCACTTGATTCGCAGTGCGTCTTTCACAATGTTAATGTTACAGGACTGAGGCACACGCCACAGTTAAGTGCATTGCCGTGTATTTTTAAAGCCCCGTCGTCGGCTGGCTGGCGCAGTGAGCTGTTGTTTGCAGCGTGAATGGTTGCTGCCATAATTCACCCATGAAAATGACAGATCGATATTATAGGCTAGAAAATGTAATAAATGTATGTGGCCGGTGTAGGCAAGATAAAACGTTCCTTTTTTTCCTACTTCGAGATATATTATCCAACCTTTCTACTAGAAAAATTAGAAACAAATGTATTACTAGTTTCATTTAGGCTTGTTTTATTTGAGCGACCAGCTCATTTCACGAAGTGATTTGACTTGGCCCTATTTAGCCCTGTGCGAGAAAGTAGCATCTACGGAGTCAAAGATTTTGCCATCAGAGGAAAAGGAACTTTCCAACGTAAACAATTACTAATGAATTTCGTTATAAACAAAATAAGTTTTAAGGAACTACGGTTAGCTCTTCAACTCAACCTCGTTGAGTGCTGATCGGGTTCACAACTACGCCCCTGCCGAAAAAAAAATGCATCAGCGAAGTAGAATACACTTGCTTACTGTAACATTAGCCCTGTCTTTGTCTGGCTGAGCTCTGCGCCGCCAAGTGGCCGCACCGTGCAGGCCACTCGCGTTTGCGCCTCCAACCATCCGGCAAAACACCCAGTCCGCCCGAGTTTAACTGAATGCCGGACATGCTAAGACTCTCCAATGTTCAACGCATCACCATAGACAGTCATCGTGAGATGGGTTCTGTCGAATTTTGTAATTTGTTTTGACAACCACTGGTCCCTCTCTCCTCTCTCTCTCTCTCTGGTTAAAGTAAGCAGCTTTTTTTACTGAAATGTATGGACTAAAAAGGTAAGAGCAGACAGACATCTTATTAACATCTATTATAAAGCATGTTATTATCTGTCTATTTGATATTGTATATTGTAGTTAATAGGCTTCCAAACAATCAACATGCCGAATTGAACGAAAAATTAAATGTGTTTGACTGCCAGACAGACGCGCAAGATACCCCCGGTGTAGAATGAGAAACTCGACATATATATACAGGGTGTTTAAAATTAAGCTTTATGGTTTTCTTAAAGTTAGGCACTGGGAGGCACGCGAAGACCACTTGTGCAAATAAGTTACGTGGCCAGGGAGACGCAAAGTGAAATGATAGTTATCACTGCCTGCTATATAACTGTCTCTCTGATATATAACTGTCTGTCTGTAAATGTCTGTAGGAAATATAACTTAGAAAGCGTTTCACGGACTGCAACCAGCGCTCCTCATTGTAAGGCATCACAGTAAGCCAACACAGCAAAATTATGCGGCCTACTAGCTCATGCGCATTACTTAGAGCAAATCAAGGACAGAACTTTCTCATTCGCAGCTTCGCCGTTCGTAACTGCGCAGCTAGAGAGGAAAAATTACCGACGATTACGTTACTTCCTAATGCGAAATTTGAGCGCAGCAAATAAGCTGTTTCACCTTTTCGATAGATTGAGGCAAAGAAATCGAGCAACACATGTATGCGCTATCACAGAATTTTTTTTTTTATTTTTCACACGTATTCCTTTAACAAAGACTCCACTAACAGTTCTTGACAGTCATGAAGGAAGCTTTGTGGTCGGAGAAATAGACTGATAAATGTTCGACTTGGTACACCAATGCTTGATTCTCAAAGACGAGATCTATACAAGTGCCTCGCGAGGTTGTCACAGGCGTGGGACGCGTTACGAGCGAGAGGAACGGGATGTTCTCCCGCATAAGTGTTAGGAAATCGCTGTTTGTCTTTATGTCAACATTAAAGTCCCCCACTACTAACATCGGTGTGGATCGATGGACGGTTAATGCGAGTTGCAGGAAGTGCACGACGTCTTTCGTGAGTGCGGTAGGGGCGAAGTAGACAGCTACTACCAGCAAGCCGTTGGGCAACTTTGCGGCGCACAGTTCGCCAACTTCAAAGTTCGAGCCGGCGCTTTGACAACCGGAGACTCGCAGGAAGAGGTGGGAGGGGGGCGGCGTGTACACCCAGCGGCAAACGATGGGGGCAGAAGCGCGTGCAGCAAGCGGACAACACGATAAAGGGAGGAGGGAAGAGATAGCAGCGACTGACTGATGCCGCTGACGCCGATAGTGAGTCAACCCCAGCTGCGGAGTTGCTTTCAGGGACAACGCCGCCGATGCCGACACAAACAATATGATACCCTCGCTTCCACAGCGCTAAGAACCAGGGGGGGGGACCCTTTCCTCCTCTTTCTGCATGGCGGCGACGGTGTTCTATGCAGTCACGTTATCTTGACTCTCTAGCGGCTTCAGCGGCATCCAGCGGTATCAGTCGGTCGCTGCTAGCGCTGGGGGGATGAAAGGGGGGCGGAGCTGGTTACGAGGCCGACGCCGACGACGACGCGAAACCCAGGAACGGACGCCAAAGAGCTGCGCTCTAAAAAAGACTGCTGCTTATAGTTTAATGAAGCTCAGTGGTCTCTACTCTGGGGCACTGGTAACGGTTGTGACACTAGCCACGTATATATGCGTCCGCCACCGTCTTTCACGCGTGTTGCACATGGCTAAAAATGCTTGCCCCCCTGGCAGTGGCAAAGGCGGCTGGAGGTTATGCAGTGCTGCGCCTGTGAGACGGCTGACGGTTACCTGGTAGCTTTTGGCACACGCCACGGGGAGTGTCACGTTATATATATCGTAAATATATATGTAAATATATCCATACATGCACACGAATTATTGTGCGATGCGTTTGCTAAACTGTCGGAACTTATTTAGCGCAGGGTTCGCATTGCTTCAGCCAGAAGTGTTACTTTGTCACTGTATTCTAAAACTCGAGTTTGTCAGTCTACAGCCGGAACCAGTTTGTACGTTCGAGACATTTTGGGAAATTTCGGCCACTGACAGTAGCAGCACAATCTTAGAGCGCCACGCATAAGTCACGTTCTGACCACGTTTTGACAGCAGTCAGACAGGGCTCACGCGAGAAGATATCGATCCCCTATTGCGTTCAACGAGAACCCGCTAAGAGAGCATTGTGCAACCGCAGTTGATTACCTTTGTTTCAACTGTCCACCCCAGCGCCGGAAACATTTCGTCACACCCGACCAGTTGTCAACTGCACACAGCTCACACGCTCAGCTAACATGACATGTGTCACGCGAGGGGGAGGAGCAACCTATCGAAAGTGTCGGAAGGCTTTGCCGACACGACGGCACGCGGGACAACGAATGCACAGCTTCCAGCTGCCGCTCAGACGGGGTTTTGTTCCACAAGCGTTCGAAATGGGGCAGTTGACGGACTGACCGTTAGACCCACACGCGTAAGTTGTGGGCTGTATGCGTAATAACACTTGTCCTTCGGAGCAAGCACGGGTCAGTTGCTGCCTGCATCGTGTTGTGAGGTGCGTTCTTCTGTCGTCAGTGTATCTTTTGCACTGATTTTGATTGCCATCGGTGGGCGGACACGCAGGAAATGAAATGTACAGACGCTGAAAACGCTGAAGATCAAATTGAGAGCCGAAATGGCCCGATACGTCGTTCGTGGCGTACGCTAGCCGTTCCCTTCAATATAACACACCGCATAGTCGTTGGCATGAACGTGTCGTGTCACATGGCATGTCGGACGTCATAAGCCTTCTAAAGAAACAAGCCACGCATTCAACAAACCGCCACTAACGAGGCTGCGAATTCGCTTCTTTTGGGCCATTTTTGTTTCACTATGGCGTGCGCGCTAGCGTGCGCGGAAACTCCTGGTCGACATGCGCACCGTTTTGCGCGTTACGCGAGGGCCAACAACATTTCGGCCATGGTCCACTGGTTTACGGTGCGCGGTCCGGTCACACAAGTGTCAGGGTTGATAGCTTTGACGCCCGCGTCCCGCGCGCGAGCGCCGTCGCCTAATGGGATTGGCGGGCGTCATGATGTGCTTCGCTGCCTGTCTTTAGCGTCGCCTGACTGGCACGACGCCTCTTGTGTACACAACCGCGAACGGCTGGCCGCGTGTGCAATGGCTGTTGCCTCTGCTGTGATGCGAAACGAGGTTTGTTTGTTCTGCTTTCTTATTCGGTGTGTCCAGCGTTTGCAGGTCCGACGTTTGCAGGGGGTAGGGCCACTGTCGCAGATGTCCGGTGGTTGCCTGCGACTCTATGGTTATACCGGAGTTCCTGTTTTAGTTTGAACAGCAGTCGGAAGAGATTTTCACAAATTTCCTGGCACAATTTTAAGCAAGCCGCTGTATACTAAAAATACAACAACACAGTTACGAATTAGCGCTAAATGCGAGAGAAATGCGTTAGCATTGCGTCGAACTCTTCTTTGATGTCCTGGATCCATGAGTTAAACCATGTTTGGCATATTACGTAGTGTTTCCAATGAGCTTATTCGACACATTCGTCCAAGCCCTTCGAGGAGGGAAATGCAACTGACGGTGGTCCGGCGCAGACAATTGCTAGACATATATATACAGGGTGTTTCACGTAACTTAACTCAAACATTAAAAATGTTGAAGTGTCACGTAGCTGGACCAAACCAAGATAACGTTTGCTACCGCTTGGAGATACTCAGATTATTTTTTTTCCATTTCGCTTAGTTGAATAACTTCTCTAATTAATTGATCAGCTTCTCAATTATTATAGTTAGATGAAAAATGTCGAAGAGAAAATCGTACAGCAGCATGAAAAATTCCCCATGCATCTTTCTGTTGTTCAATACGTGGTTCATAAAAGTGCCTTTCCGAGCATGAAAGAAGCCCGCGAATACTAGGGACCCCTTGTCGATCTTGTTGAGCGCTGGCCCTTAAAGCCAGTCCCCACTCTCTCCTGTAAATAGCTTTGGATAAATGTTCACCACAGTCACCACTTACACGCAAAATTGCCGCGAGATTGGCCGCTCGAGGCCCTTCGCGTGTATTCGCCGGCTTTGATTTCTCATACATCGAAATTAGTGTTGATTCATCGACCGCACTCCGCAATTGTAGCATATATGCTTTGTCATCCAGGTGAAATAGTCAGTTGTGTGCTGCCGTTCACGGTATACAGGGCCACTGACTCCGTCCTTCGAGGTAATTATTTCTGATAAGATAGTTTGATACCCAAGCACCACATTATATAGCTAACAAGGTGTTATGCGTTCACAATATTTCTCAAAAAAAAGACGTTTAATTTTCAGATTCGTTGAGAAATTACTAATAGGGTTTTTCAGCGTTTCTTAGGAATCTTACGACTCAATGTTGCTTGCTATACCCCGAAGAAAAAAAAGTGAAGCAGATCCCATGCTCTTTGATAACGCATGTTATGCGAAGCAGTTTGCTGGTATCTGGATAACGAGAATCGTTTGGGATTACGCAAAGGCTTAGCAAGTCGACTAACGTGTTTGCGAGAGCGTAACAGCTATGTGTTTCACGAGAGCGTGTGTGTGATCGCATATTCAAGACGACGGTGACGCCGATCGTGTGCCACGAACGACAGAATTTCTATTCCGGCAATGCGACGCGAATTTACGCCATGCTGATTGTTGGATTCTACATAGGTACTGGACAAGCGTAAAGGGCGTAAACGAGTAAAACGCGGGTTGTTAAGTCATCAGCAAGTGGGTACGTATGGCTACGTGACGTGGTGTACGTTAAAACGGCGATGAAGTGTGCACTCCGCCGATGGAATGTTAACTATATCTACCTCGCCCAAACGAGAAGGTGGCACAGGGTATAGCACAGTTTCTACGTAGCCACAGTTGCTACGAGGAAAGTACTGGGGAACGTGGGGCGATCTCGGAGGCAGCGCAGTCTAACACGGCGTCTCAAAACGCAAGTTGTCACGAGGAAAGAACACGAGAAAATGGAAAGCGACTCGCGCGCCAGACGTGTCAAAGGGTTAGTCGGCTTTGGGGTGAGGTAAGAATGCGGGCCGTTGTGGCCCAGTGGGATAGATCATTTGGTGGCTGTGCTCGAAGGCAGATAGGTTCTATTGCACTGTCACTTGTGCATTTCTTTTTAGAAAAAGAGGTACGAAGAGTGGCGAGAGAGGAAATTCCTGCCATTACGGACATACCGCAATGTGCTGGGAATGAGCGAAAGAATGTTCCGCATTAAAACAGTGCCCGTCTTTACGACAACCCAACAGCGGCAGAGCCACTCAGCATAATTACAAAGAATACTGAAATCGAGGACACGATACGTATCACAACATGCTGCCAACAGGAGCACTGCGGTTGGGGCGCGTGACTCGGTGGAGGTAAGCATTGCGAAAATTCTCAGGGGATAACTGGACAGCGCCGTCCCAAGCAGCGTCCGTGTTATTCCCCCGCTCCCGGCCCGTCATCTCAGCCGTAATCACTGCCGCTTGTGTTGTTGCCCCCGCATTGTTCGTCCTCCGGTCTAGCGGCTGCATGTCCATTCAGGGTCCTCCCCGGTGACCCTGCAGTGTTTGGGCATGGAATGGTTTATGTGCTTCATATTGTGTATAGCGCGCATCGTAATGCTCGAACCCTGTGCTTCTGCTGACCCAACTTCCCGGGCTCTAAACTGTTACCTTCATTCAAGGAACACACTTTGCATTGCAGGCTGCTGAGCCCGTTAGTTTCGGTTGATTTGCGCCCCCGATTTCAACGTGGACTGGGGGGAGGAGGGGGGGGGGGCTATTTTGAGTATTTTATCGGCGTTGGAAGGCGAAGCTTAGAAGCTTAGAACGTATGTCGGCACGAGTTCACGTGCCGATATAACACTTCAGCTCTTCCGTTCGTGATATGCTCCCCGAACCTTTATTCGTGCGGTAGGAAGCCTCTACAACTATGGGCCAAACAATGAAATCTTCCTTACCTCAGTAAGGAAGCCTTCATTGCGATGAGGCTACTTTATGTCACTCTGAAAGCTTCCTTACTGAGGGGCCCTCGGTGAAGGCTTCCTTGGTGCTTCCTCAGCATAAGGTAGCTCCAAAGCTACCTTCATGCGTCCTTACGCCGCTCCTGGCTCTAAACGAGCGCTTCACCTCACTGCTTAACCACGTGACATTTGCTTGCGCATGCGCGCTGTCGCCCAGCTGTGGAGAAGCGCGAGCACGGTACGTCTTTCCAGGCATGTTCGTTTCAGTCACGCGTGCGGCATGAAAGCGTTGCTAGGCGTTGCTAGGCGTTGCACGAAGCCGGCGTGCCAGCGTTGCTGGAGCACATCAAGTTTTGCACTGTAATGCGCAACTTTTTTAAAGTTAAGTAAACAAAACTAGAAGAAAGCGTCCACGCTTCTCTATATTAGCTCTTCAATTTAAAGATTCTGCCCCGATACAACTTTTCCTTATTGAATAATGGTGTTCACGTAAAGCTTTCAAGAGATAATCTCGAATTCAGGCATGCGGCAACCGCTCCTTAAGTGAGGACGGGTAAAGGGAGCTTTCAGAGTACGCTTGCTTCCTTCATCGGTCCTTCGGTGCGAGTCCTCACGTAAGGTTAGGAAGCGCTCAAAGGAAAGGAACGTTTCATTGTTTGGGCCTGAGTCTTCGCCTCATACACTATATAGAGCTTAATTATTACGGCCTCAATATTTCTGGGTTGGGCTCAGAAGTAAAACTAGGAGTGCGAGAAAATTTTGTCAGGCTCCAAGCTGAATGTTTTCCTGACCAGAAATGTACGGGTGCTGACTGTGTATTAGGCGAGGCTGGCAACCATTACTTGACCCCCCCCCCCCCCCCTACGTACGCTTCACATAACGCAAGAAAGAGTGCGAAATTTATTACGAACTAAAACATCAGAAAAGGGATACTATCAATATATTGAAGAGGGAATGGCCTAAAATAAAAAAAGAACGCTTGTAAATATTACAGTTTGCGCATATATGAGGGTGATAGTCCATTGCCGCACATCCTGATTGAAAAGAAATTCATTCGTTTCAATTTACGAATTTGTTGATAGCTGTGTTGTGATAGCTGCTTCAGAAACCGGCTCACTTAGCTGAGGCCAGAACGAGCATTTTAGTGCAAATCGCTCAGGTACGAAAGTACGTCCTTGTCGCTACACATATCGAATTTACAGAACTGGTTTTTCGCCCTGCAATGGGATGATGTCGTGCTTCTCTTTATCTTCGTATAGTCGATTCAATGATCCACTTTTTAAGTTTAATGTAATGTATTTATTTTTCCTTTTCATCAGAGGAAAAGTCAATACACTAAAAGCTACTGCATTCAGTAGCTTGACGAGGCCGATTCTCCCTCGAACCTGCGGCAATGGACGTGGCAGGTATACAGGTCGTCCCACATAACATCAGTCAAAGTTGTAACAATGAAATGCAATCCGGACGCGAGTTGAACCGAATGCATGATGTTGGCACTGGCCTAGAGTTGCTCAGGCTATTTTTATGTTCCCCTTAACTAACGGTTTAGCTATGTTTCGTTAATAAACTTTTTAAGTATAGTCTGCAGACCCCAAGTGCGATACGCGAAGTTGTAGACCACTTTCAGAAACATCACAATAAATTGTTTCCAACGCGACGTATCTCACATGGTCCTTTTTTTCGCGCGTTCAGAAGAAAGTGCGTAAACTATGAAATAATACCACGTGACGGGGCGCTTGCATGCGCACTCTTATTGTGCTGCTCTCAAGTGTGCGATGGATGAACAAGGTTGGCTGCAGCGAGAATGGCCCACGAGAGGGCATTTGCACCGTGATGCGATAACAGCCGCATGCCCAGATACCTACACCAGGCATAACGCGTGATGTAGTGCAACACTTAACTGACGAAGTACTGATAGAACCAGAGGAATCCTTAAATGATCAATTAAAAATTCTTGGTGCCCTTATAACGTCCTGACATGAATGAACGTTTAATATTGTTGGAAGTGCTTGGTTTGAATTGCTGTCGGCAACTATGTGCTTAAGTATCATAAAAATCATACAATGATTATGTTGTATCTGTGGCCATCGACGAAGTCAAACCTAAATATAGAAAAGAAAAAATTGCGAACATTGGCCGCTAGGTGGCCGTTAACCCAGGCAAGATAAAAGGGAGTGACGTTTTAGAGTAATCGCTTTATAAGCTGGCATGACACGTTCAAGCGTCGAAAGTTTTTTTCAGTCCATTTCCTTATGGGTTAGGGTCGGCACGCTTCCTCTTCGTTTGGCCTCGCAATTCAAGCAATGATAGTTTTGTCCCGGCGAACAAACAGCCTCTTGTTTTCTACGAAACGAAGTTGTGGTGAACGTTATACGTGAAACTGCAGGCTCACTTCACTAAAAAAAAAAAAAAGATCAAGGTCATCATATTTGTTACTACCAGACCTAAAATTAAAATGAAAGCGATTGACGGTTTGCCGCAGCTCTGTGAAAGCAAAGTGATGCCACTCTGATACATGAACTACGTGGTGCATGGTAGAAGTCACTCAAAAAAAAGAAAAAAAATGCTCAGGAAGAAAATGCAGTGATAACAGGCTGGCTTTGACTCACGAAGCGGCTGGTCTCGAAAGAGCCTTTCAATTGTGAATGGCAATGGCGCGGTGCCCTTTCGCTTTTCTAAGAGAAATCTGCCCATTGTGAGGCCAGGAGAAACGCTAGTCATTTTCTGCAGCCAATTACCGAGCACGGAGCAGAAGCTCCTTCATTTTAAACAACGCAAAAAAAAAAACCCCGGACAAGGATGAGCATATGACGAGCGCTACGGCAGCGCTGGTCCTGTGCTCTTTCTTGTCCGTGTCTTGGTGTTTTTTTTCTGTGCAGTTTAAAATAAATGACCCGTACCAAGTAGCTCGCACCCAAACCCTTCTAAGAATCTCCTTATTTTGCCTTGTCATGTCCACCGCTATCTACACACGTCAGTTCACCGCCGCTAACGTCTTCCGGTCTTCGAGCCACACATCGTGATGAGTCTGGCGAGCAAAGCGTGGGTTATGACCCCAGGTTCCTTTCCTGGTTTTGCAGGGAGTCTATGTAGTGTGTCGATATCGTCAACTTTGATTTGAGGAAAGGTAATCGATTTTGCTTCGTCGTTTAGCTTAGGCAGCTTATCCTTATTTGTAGGTATTGGGATGCCCTGTCTGAGTATTGTGCTTCCTGTTATGTGACTCAAGGTCATTTAAGGGGACTTGTAGTACAACATCCCACCAGTCCCCATTTTCCCGTTCAAGGCTTAAACACGTTTTTAAGCTGCTAATTTTGTCCTCGCGCAACGCTTGTTTACTTAAAAATTCGTCATGCCTCTCGGACATGAGTTTTATGGAAGCTTTCACTTGCACCACGAAGCTTTCTGGTTAGTTCTGCCAGGCTAGCGACGAGCTCTACTCCCATTTTCTACTATTCATCCGCCTTCAGGGCAAAAAATGCATCTCCACACCTTACGTTTAGCCTGTCCTTGACTTTGACTCCTGAATGTAGGCTCAGACCAACCCGAGCAACTGCCTAAATGTTAGGTACACTCACATTCGGCGCCAAGCAGGAGGTGGCCGCTAGACGTAGAGGCTCCTCGCAGGTAGGGCAGACGTTGTCGGTATAGCAACGGAAGCAATACAGCAGGCATACGCGCAATAAAACCGCAGCAGGTAACACAGTAACAAGAGCCAAAACGACAGCGAGAGGTAAATACCGCAGCGGCGGTGGCACGTGTGACAAAAAATGTGAAATGCCATGCTGGGAAATGAACACAGATAACTTTAGGGGAGGCGTCCGTTCAAAACTACCGCTGCCACGAATGCGTCTCGTTTGCCGGACAGTCGCCCGGAGCACATGGGCAAAAAGTTCGCTTGCACTGTGACGTCAGGCGGCAGACGTCAGCTGCTAGCCCGTAAAAATTTGGAAGCCAGAGAAACGTTGGACGGGATGTAGAAACGTCTCAGGTGTTGTAGACAAGGGCGGTACGTATACAGCATAAAGCACAGATCTGGGAAGCGACAACAGATAAAACCAAGAAAGGCGTCTCTCTTTTTTTCTGTTGTTGTTCAAGCGCAAAATGCCCTTCTCATTCTCTATTGCTTTGTTCAAGCGTTGTTTGCGAAATCATTATGAAAGGCTTTTGGAGTGTGTCGGCCACTTGTCACCCATTGATCGAAGTGAGCATCCTGCACCGCATTCACAGTGCAGTGACACGTGGCGCCCGTACGTTGCCCGCCTCGCAACAGACCGATCCACACGGAAATGGAGTGGCGGCTTTGTGACCTACCCGACTCACTTTTGCTCGCACGAGTCGACAACGTTCGCGATTCGAGTGCCCTTTATTTCCTCTGCTTCCGATACGAACAAATTGTCGGGGTGGCGCCCGTAACAGTAGTGCAGGGGTGGGGCCGGCGGGGGACCAAGCTACAAAGGCAGTTTCCTCCAAAGATCCGTAGTCTCCCTCTCCCTGTCAGCATCATTGTGTTCTGATCGGGCAGGGCTATCCCAGTGTAGCGTGTGATCGGGGTGGACGCCACACGCCCGATGCTCGTTTGTAGCGCGCTCTGGCGACCGACGTCCGCGATCGGTCCCTGAAAGACAGAGTTGGTGTTCGGGCGGGTTATTGTTGAACCGAGGAGTGTACGGATGTCAGTGACTCGCTCCTCCTCCATCGAGTCTGCAAGCAAAAGCGGAAACATGACGGCATTGGCTCACTGTTCAACAACAGCGGGAATCGAGAATCCCCCCGAACAAGTATACAACAGGGCAGTAACCGGAAGAAATATTGCCCGCCCACCATGACGGCATTGCGAGAGAAGTTCTGAGGTGACTTTCACGCCATCTCACGGGAACGAATCTTATTTTGCCAATCTATTTTCTGCAGCCTGCTTGTGTTTATCCACGTTTATCCACGCATGCGTTTGTCATTACGCATATAAGGCTGGTTTTACCACACGACTTTCCGTCAGTGACATCGTTGACTGGCATATTATGAAAGTGGAGCCGAGTTACCTTGTACAAAATTTCGAGGGTACAACTTTGTCTTCGCCGCATACCGGCTCGTTCAAATTATAGCGACCACGGGCCTTCCTCTGACAGTCAGAAGAAAGTAAAGTGCACCAGAAGGTGCCGTGGGCGCTTCAATGCACAGCAGGTAGCACACGCTGACAATGACAGTGGTAACTCTTACACTTTTGCGATAAATTGTGTACACCAGAGGATAAAAGTGCATGTTTTCAAGATCTTTACAAGGGTAAGCGCTTTCGTCCCGCTTGCAGAAGTTTCGGTTGATAAATTCAGATGGTAGGTATGGGTGTTTTAATCACTACGTATAAGCTGTTCTCCGTTCGCTCTACAAAATCGCACAACAGGAAACCGCCCTTTGTCCAACGGTACTTTGGTACGTCAGATTATTTTCACGCCCTTTCACTTGTACAAAAATGTAAGTAGAGATTTTATATATCGGTAAAGGGTAGGTAAGGGAAGGAGTGGATGCGTGTGGTTAATTTCATAACGACATCTCAAAGCAGTTCGTACAGTGGAATGGTACGGATGAACTCCAATGCCGCTACCGTTGTTTGCCGCCTCGACGTTGTAGCACGACGTCATAGTCCAAGAAAAGCGCCTGCTACATTGGTTTTCCGCCAACGCTTTACAGAACCACTCAGTGGCGTCGATTCGGCACATAAGCTGAGCTATCACATAAATGTGTTCCAGCATTTACGGCTTCTAGCGGTGTCGGAAGGATCAGGTTTATTCGACCGGCCTGACGATATGTGCGTAGTGGCTGGCGATAACAACACCAGGTTGAATTCTGCGTATAGCAAGCATGCCATGCTTCGCGCTACCATTGAGGTTCTGCAGGATTGCCGATCCACATCGAACACATGCAGACGTTGGTAGAGGTTGTCAGCGTGAATCACTGTACTGCAGAAGAAAACAAGCAAAATGTGATCAATGTAACACCACCGTGCTACGGGAGCTTTAAAGTCCCAACACTACACCTCTTCTGCTCCTAAGTGTCGCTCATAGCAGTGCATCCACGCACCACAATACTTGAGCTCTGAGTGCATTTTATGCTACTTACAGCCCCGCGTGGTTGAGTGAATAGCTCTTGCCCTGCCCACAGAGACCTGACGTGTCCGACGCCCTCTTAGTCGAGTGGCTCGCTTGGCGGCTATCGTGCAGCGAATCACCCCTCACGGTGTGGCACGAGTCCAGGAAGTCGTAACCGTATACAAGAGCCATGTACAGGAACCGACGCCAGCCGAGGTGCTCGTTCCTGCGTCTGACATACTTGTTGCGAGTGCCACTAGAGAACAACTGTTTCCTCTTCAGCTGACATGAATGAGACTCGCGTTCGAGGTGTAACAGTTCACCAGGAATGAAGTGAGTTTGCATGCACCCTGAAAGGTATGGGCACCCCGTAAATTTTTGTCTAGATTTCGGCCAGTATAGCACGGTATCTCGTAACGGAGCCACAGCTAAGAGGACCAAAGCTTGAAGTGAATAGTATTGCGGAAAATGCACGAAGAAAAAATTTCAATTCTTTTACAAACAATACTGCAATGGCTTAGTTTTCTGTGCCCAAACGCATGATGGTGAGTTTTCCAAAGGTCGCATATTGCTTTCACGCCTACATAGCACTGACCTAGGCTAACAATAATTCTGAGATGACTGCGGCTATTGTCAAGAATGACCATGCTATCAAAACCACATGATAACAGAAACCAGGGTACGACGGTGCCCATATACTTTTTCTCTGCATGTCTTCTCTCCGGCATACACGCGCCAATTTACAAGAATGGCGAACAATTTCTGCCTAAATTTGCCACAGTTATCGCAAATTTCATATTCCAAGTAATACGCTTTTATCACCAAAGTTCTAAAATGCAAAAATGTTAGGCTTTAAACAGTCTCAGGTAGATCATACCATAACAAAATAGTGTAACGCATTTTAGATTTTACATTACCCTTGTCCTACTAGGCTAGTAAGCTGGAGGCGTAAGGTTAGAGCGCGAATAAATGCATGTAACTTGCACGGAATCTGCAGTTACGCTAAAGCATGAAAATCAGCACGTTCTATTGTCCTCTTAGATTTTTATATTTAGCTCCACTGTAGTGAAGGCATTTGGTGACAAGACATATCTTTACTTGTCTCAATGATTGACTTACTGACTGAATAATCAGGTGATTGGTTTGATGGCATTGGAAACATTCGAAGCTTTTGTCGCCGCCGTTTTCCACTCCAACTTTTTTTTTAATGCCACTTGATAGAATGATATGGTGCAGGAAACAAAGAAAAAGCGGCGAAGATTCTAGAGTTGGCAAACTCGATTCAATCATTGATGCAGTGGGAACGCTGGGATGCTTGTTAAAAAAAAAAGAAATGTATAAGAAAAACACGAGCACATTATTATTATTATTATTATTATTATTATTATTATTATTATTATTATTATTATTATTATTATTATTATTAGATATGGAAACATACAAACACGCAAAGGAAACAGAAATGAAGCAAGCTGACAACTGCCACCGACAGGGGCACAACGCCTGCCTAGTCTGTCGGGAGGAGGGAATGAAAAGAGGAGGAGAAGAAAATTGGAAAGAAAGGAATAGGGAAGAAAATAGGAAATAAACAAATGAGAAAGACACGGACAAAAGGAAGTAGGAAGCAATAGAAAATACACCGAAAAGCTATCACAAAAATGAAGTCCGTGCGAGTAACCAGACGCATTGCCACTAACCATTGTGAAAAAAGTACTAGAGCACTGACACACCACGTGGGCCTACGGGCACTTACTCGTCTCAGATATTTCAAGATCAGCACCATCGTTGTTTTTTTATCTTGGAAGAGGGTTGCATATTTGCCTACTTCGAACAGCATCAGTGAAAGGACCGTATTGTTCTAATCGTTTCGGTCTCCTACGTACACCAAAGTTGTTTCGGAGCATTTATTCTACGGTGGCAGACGTTCGAACAAAGTCAATATCGCAAGGATGTGCCTGTCAACTGACGAGAAGCAATGGTAGAGCAACCGACCTATTTGTGCTTGCGATAAACACAAAGTTGGCTTACGAAAGCAAAATAGCGTGACTAGGAAACCTTAATCAGAGAAATTGTGCCTTCGTGGATGGCTGATGGGATTGGGGAAGTCTCCTCACAAGCCTTCCTCCATATGTGGGCCACCGCTCGGTTAGCGTGCGGACGTTGACGACCGATAATTGCGCCTTGCTAGCTATATGCGCAAAAACGGACCCTGCCGGACCACATCATGTCAAGTCGAGGAGCAACAACTGAAAGCGACGCATTACGCCGACACGCCCACATAAGTGCGGTCACTCCGCCACACCGGAACAAAATATAGAGTTGTCACGTGTAGGGAGCCCGTCCCTTCCAGACAGGTTGCGATATAGAAACTGTCAAGTTGTTCTTTCTTTTGTCACGAAACTTCAACCGCGTCATTGACGTGTGAGGGGAGGATATCTCGTGTTTGGGATTAGCACGAACAACCACGTGCCGTGCAATGGGGAGTAGAGTCGCCTCGTCCACTTCTTTCCGCGACTATGTGCATGTTCTTCCCTCCCCTGGGATGAGCTACGGCAAAACGGAGTTGATTGGAGAGACAGCCACCCTGACAAGGCGACTGTCCGCCCACCGGCGGTCGAGCTTTTGTTTTCGTGGGCTGCAATAACATTGAGCATCCCCCCTTATTTCGGCATCATCGGGGACATATGGAGAGGACGAGTACACAAAAATGGAAAGTTCTCATGCGTCGCTGCAACGTGTATTGTGCTTTTTTCGCATGCAGGCTTGTGTGTGCTAGTTCACGCCTTTGGGCAAAATTATGTCGATTTAACTTCGGTCTCTCACGACTCGCACTGTTTCACAACTTTTGTTCTCTCATTCCAGTTACAAAGTCCAGCGTCTGCCTCTCCGGAAAGAATTCAACCGGCTGTGCTCAAGATCGTTTCCAGAAAGAGAGGATCGATTCGCCCCCTCCCCCCCCCCCCCCTGTGTCGATGGAGCAGAAAAGAACTAGAATGTCAATTAGTGGGGCTCATTAAGTAGGCAAGTTTCTGCGGCCGTTTGTAAACTCAGTATGCACATTTACATGTTGCGAGCAGTTCGCTCTCTCTATCCCCCTCTTTATCTCGCTTAGTACTTATTTCTTGTTCTCTTTGTGCCCGGCAACAAAACAGATGTGCTGGGTTAACTTCGCTGCTTTCTGTTTTGCTCTTCTCTCTCTCTCTCTCACTTAGCGACGTGTTCACGAACAGCGCCCTCTGAGCGTGCTTCTGTAGATAGAGCTCTGTAGCGTTGTAGTTGTCTGTGTGAAAAGTTGCCACGCGCACCCAATTGGCAGAAGTTTGTCAGTCGCGAAGCTTAGAACACTCGACGCGTTTCTCGTTAATGAATACGCTCCAGCAAATATACTTCAGCCCCTCTTAGGCTTCGTAATGTGAGACAGGCAGGATGCCTGGCAAGTGTGCCTGCCGTGATCCGTTATTTTAATATATTCCTTTCCTACACGGGAAATCGCCTCACTGTCAGTACGTTCACCACTTTTCCTCAGTTGCGGACAACCGAAGACCTATTCTATCACGCAAACCGCTGCCAACAAATTTCTCGTTTCCAGTCTTCCATAATTAGTAGGGATTGCATGGTTCCCTGATAGACGAGGAGTGGCCTGATGACGAGGTTTTAATTACGGTGCTAGGTGCGCTGGTGGAGATGGAAAGTTGCAAAGAT
Organism: Dermacentor albipictus; assembly: GCF_038994185.2. Classification (NCBI taxonomy): domain Eukaryota; kingdom Metazoa; phylum Arthropoda; class Arachnida; order Ixodida; family Ixodidae; genus Dermacentor; species Dermacentor albipictus. The sequence continues at coordinate 23,683,270 of NC_091827.1, read as the reverse complement.
TCGCAAGAACTTTTCTAGCGTGCTTTCATGGAGTTGATGGATCGATATAACGCAAGCATGAGGGATTAGGTTGTTCACGTTTCAGGCATCAGCAGCTCCCCTCAACCAATTACACCCGAAGCTTCTACATCTTTTGAAGATCACCTTTCGGGAAAGGCTATCTCCTATTTAACGTAAGCGGTTTTACCACGATACACTATACAAGACACCGTGTCCCTAAGTGCTCCTTGCATTGTTTTAAGATTATTTTTCGCAAAGCACTTCTCTTTTTATGGCACATCTGCGTTGGTGAGTAACCGGCGCCTTTAAGAGCCGTCAGCATCTACTTATAGAAATTTGATAATAGAAGCACGCTTCAAAGAAAAGCATATTCTTGCACTCCAAAGCTATCAGATTTGACCGAGTGAGCAAATAAGGTTTTATTCTTTCTTACGTACGGTGAAATTTGCTGGCATATATGCAATTATATGCTTTCTCAAAAGTGTTCGAAGTACTGACTACTCACCAATAGAGGAAGGCTTACCTTTAGACGTGACTTGAAACTCCCGTAGAAACTTGAACAGTTCGTGGTTTCAGATTTCATGGCATAGTCGCCGGAACAACGCGCAGGCAGTTTTGCGCTGTGCATGCAATGATCGCCTGCTGCTCGCTCATACGAAACGGTGGCTCTGCTTGTGGGAAAAAAAGGCCGACATCCACCGCACAACACTGACGGGTGCCGCCTTGCATATTGTGCTCCTGCATAGGCGCACGCACGTGCCCCCGTATGTTGAACCACGCAAGGGGTGGCTCGTGTCCTTTTGCCGTCAGCGCATGCCAGCCACTCGCCGGGGGTGCAAACACGCTGTATTGTCAGCCGAACCCCGAATGTATACATCCTCTCCCCAATATATCCCCCTTTTTGTATCCTGTCGAACAGTTGGCCTTGCTCATGCCAGGCTTCTCTGACAAACAATTCTAATGACTTTTTACCCGGTTAGAAGAACGATGCCGCATCCTTACCGCGCACCAAATTGCTCTTCTTTTTTTTCAATGCGACAGCAATTATTTGGTACTCCTACTCACTTTTCTGAATCGGAGCAGTACAAATGATCTTAAGCGGGTAGCTCTTCTCTAACAACTCTCCTTCCTGTTCTTTTTCTCTATTTTCTTTTTTCTTAATTTTTAAGTAATATGGTAATTCAGTTTGCGCACGAGAGCTTTGAAGATGTGAAGAAAGCTCACAACATTGTGTTAAAAAGGACTGTTAGAAATTTAAAAGAAAGTTTTTCTGGGCTAACAACACTCAAGCTCGCATGGGCAAAAACAACCCCTGCTTCTATTTGGGTTTCTTTTTTTCGTTTTTAGGCGATGCTTTCGTTTCCTCTTTCCGGGCTGTCGTTCGTTGTTTCTTCGTCGAATGTATTTGAGGATGCATACGAAGCTCGTATGCACTCCAAATGAAGGTACCAGCATGCAGGCTTATATAAACAATGGATGCTGACCGCCGACGTTTGAGGAAGTGCCCCTCTTTACTGCTTATTAAAAAAATTCCAACATAAACCTGAACAGATAATTTCGACCCATAGGCAGGGATAAAGCAGACCTTAGTCCTAGTGGAAAAGCGAATTATATTCATTGACTTCTTGGTTTACTTGATTTTCTACGATTTCACGATTCGGTATGCGCCAGCCGGAGTGTGCTTTTTCTTGCTTAATTCGCCAGGAACGATATGTGTCATTGGGACACGAGAATTTTAGAAGCCCACATGCATTTGCATGTGTGTCAATCTCATACAAGCAACGTAGAAATTGGGACATTGGCGGGGCATAGATGTGACCATTTCATGGTATCAAACGTTGCATAGGAACAAATCAAACAGAATTGTGCTTATTCCCATTAGTTGTACAGCATATATTGGACCGATTCACTAGCTTCGCTTCGAACAGACGCCAACATGTGCGCTGGATCTGCATTTTTTTCTCGATACAGCTAGGATACTTCTGACTCATTGTTGTCTTCGTTGACAATTCAAGTCTTCAGTGTGCAGGCATTCCAGCGGCACAGGGATGTCAAAATAGAGATATACAAGAAACGTGTGGTAAACGATCAGTGTCTCGTTGAATACACCACATTAGGGGAACGTAACAGTGGAATATAAAAAAAAGGGATAGGAAGGAAGTACGGGTTGAGTAGTTGCACCTAAGTGAACAGCATCACACATGCAAAATCGATCACACAGGCCAGTTATCCTTACTAAACAAACAAGTGCCTGCGTTGCCTCGAGAACATCGACCCCAAGAACGTCAAAGGTACTGAAGTTGCAATGCTCAGCCCTGTTCTATCAGCGCTCTCTCTCCTCAATACTATATTTTCTATAGCCTTTCTTGCGCTGCGCAACATCAATTATGAACTATTATGGGCTCACCCAAGCTTCCACTGTTGTAGGCGTTCATCAAGGCAGGGAGTGTCCGCATGACATTTTCACATTACATTTTCTTGTCCGTAGATCACCCAGCGCCTCTTACAATACTCCCGCACAAATGTCTTCCGTACACCCATTTTTACATGTCCCTTGTTTTTCCCTAACATAACAAATGACGCCTCTTCCCCAGTACAAAGCAGCAAGCTATAACACACCTGCTCGGAATAATGAATGTATCATTCCTTCAAATGAAACCTTTCTCACACAATCGTAGCTTATAACAAGGCCATCTGAGAAGCGCAGTAGCCATTTTAACCAGAAAGTTATCCGCCATCCTGCCTGTTGGAGCGCCAGCAATGAACACGTTCATCCTAACTCCAAACTTTCGCTCGGTCTTTCCAGCCCTAAGTGTTAGTTTATCTGGTATTGTAATCCTGCCCATGAACTTCGGATTCCATTCGCAGATGAAGCGGTGAGAGACCCTTTCGCAAATCGCAGCGGCCAAGCTGCACCATAAATCTCGTTAGCGACAGAATCGGATGAAGGGCTTCAGCAGCGTCCGTGTTTCCGAAGGCCATTGTCCGTGGCACGTCGTAAAGTTGAGTTTACTGGTTTCCGTAATCTGAGCCGAAACGACTTACGCTTCATGGGTCTTCAGGGAGGGCTTTAGAATGCCGAATCGGCAGGTCGCAGTATGGGAGATAACTTGTAGAGTTCACGCAGACTGGAGCAACGGACTGAAACGCGTCTCGTATACGCAGGAAGGTGTGGCGGTGCGGCAATTCATTACAGCGACGCGTTGGATGCATCGTGGTCGTTAATGGGTCTATTTTGTCCGATCGACATGAACTCTCATGCTCACCTGAATCTACCTTCTCAAGCGTAAATTGTTTCATTACGCACGATGACAAATGTTCGACAGCCTGGTCCTTGAAAGCAAACTTCCTGAGAGGGTGTCAGTGTAGAAGAATTTCGCAGGTTTATGTGTTCATGCCTGTTTTTGTGTGGCCTAATGTTCAGCATGCGCCCTTCACGCCAGCGTCAAAGCGTATTGTATTATTACTGGCATTGTAAGAATTAGATGACGACGCGCAAATGGCGGCGCCTGTTATTCCTGTCCTTATGAACAGGTAGTGCATTACACATATAGTCATTTGCAGTTGTGTACGCAGTTTCTGTAGGAGAACGAGGTTGTGGCTGTTATAGAGTGGTCAAGCAAACGTTAAAAATTCATAGCGGAAAGAAAACAGCATTCCAAGTAAAGCACTACGTTTCCCATGCTCATCCAGTGTGGACCAGAGTAGGCGTCTAATGCAGGGCCCCTATATCTGACGTCATCTGGACGATATAGCCGGCACGAGGCGCTCATGGTCATTTTGCCATGGTGCATTCCTAGCGTGAACTCGTTTAGCTGGCGTAAACGCGGTCACTGCGGGGGGTCTAGTTATTAGACAACAATGGACTTTGCTAACTCGTTGGAAGCGGTAACTTCACTTGCTCATAACAAACACTTTCGCTGTGAAAAATAAGCAAATACAGCACCTTGTGTTTTCTGTGTTCGATTTCCTTGGCCCTCGTCTTCTCAAGAAACAAGATGTTTCATATGCAAAATTATTTAAACAATTCCGTACTTTATTTCTCATTCACGCTTCTCTTATCTGCATGTTCAAAATGTTCATTGAAAGGCCTCCTGGCAGCAACATACAAGGTGAATTACTCTTTTATTTAGTAGACTGAACAAAGTGCCTTTGGCAACGACACAGTATCTGAGAACCTCATACATATGGCTGGTGTTTCCGTGGAGAGATCATCGTCCGCATTTTTGAATGCAGTCTTATCTTACTACGTGTTCTAGCTTCTCTTATCTCCAGTAATATACCTCAATTAAGGCACTTAGGGGCCATGGGATGTCATACAATGATTCAGACTAAATACACTGAAATGAAAGGGCGTCAGTGATGAGTAAACATTTAAGTCGGCCACGTTTTCCATCTGTCCAGAACGCCATTGGCACACCTTAGGCATTACTGCTAGCTTCGCGCCCTTTTCCAAGTTTGACGCTTTCATCAATGGGTTCACAATATGAATTTGGAGCTCCTGTATAATTTGCTCGCCTCCTTCGCGTATGTGACCCCGCGGACGCAAAGTACACCGACGTCTCTAAACACATCACAGTAGCGTTCTTCATTTCTCTGTACCTCATCCATCATTCATATTGATTTATGCATCCACTGATCTATTGGTCTATTGATGAACTATGACCAATTATTTAAATATTTTCTTTAGATTACCGTTGCAATGCAAGAGGTCAACTACAGTAGTATAGGGATGCGGATTAGTCTGGACAGCCCGTAGTTCTGTCGGCCGCGTTCTTGGGACTCTCACTCACGACCTTGTGCTCCCCAGGGACACCGCCACAGCCTCTGAGTCACTGCGATTGGTGTATCGAGCGCTGGAGCTAGATTGTATCTCAGTGGATTGTAATGACCGGATGAATAATATCGCAAAAAACGCAAAGCAGAAGTCTGAATTTCTCCTCTACCATTGGAAATGCTTTTTGTGTTATCTGAAAAAAAAACAATGAAAGAAAAAGGAGGATTTGACGTATTGAACCCCAGGCGATTCAGCGGAATACGCAGTCCGTGACCTTTCCTTTTATTATTTTTTTTTCAACCTCTCCCGAATCCTTCCGGCGATTCAACCTCACCACCAGCGTACCTCGTGGGGGTCGTGCACGTGCTGAACGGTTCGCTGTCAACCCCAGCCCATTTGCATACGAAGCCCTACACACGATGAGGGGAGCATAGTCTACTGGAACCACTGTGTCGCGGGTTAACATAGCGGATGTCGGACTGAAAAGGTTAATCTCTCGTCTCGCTAAGACTGTGGCTTGTTTTTTTTCCCCATCCCCTTCAACACAGGGTTTGTTTTTTACAACAATTTATTTCATTCTCCTTACTTCTTACTCTTCGTCATCGATCCGACGCCATCACGTCTCTACCGTTATCTCCAGGGTCGGCCGCCCGGCGTTACGAATGACGAAAAAAAAAGAAAAGAAAAAGCAAATGAATTGGTGCAAAATATGGCCTTGTTTCTCTACAATGAATTCACTTTTGGATGGGTAAAATGGTAGGAGCTTTGATTTTGAACTTGCGATAGAAAAGGGACTCGCTTGGGAAATAACAAACCCAATTTAGTTTTTTGGCATGCTGGACGCATAAAAAGCGCCAACCGCTCGCTCATGCTGGCTCTTGGGGAGAGGGTATACAGGCTGAAAATAAAAAATATGCCCCCGGATTGTCTGCGTCGCTCTTTGGCAACTGAGTTCCTCCTTTCTCTGCTGCAGGTAGTCACCAACATCTGTACTTCTCTGTTTTATTTCTTTCTTACTTCCTGTTTTCACGTGCGCAAAGTTGTTTTTACAGATTGATATCCATTTTTTCCCCTTTCGTTCCTGTTCGGTTACATTTTCTTCAGCATATCACGCATATTCTGTTTCAATAAACAGGACAAGCGTTGACACTGAAAGTGAAAGCAACACTTCCTTTGTACATATTAGCCTGTTGCCGGTGAAGGCATTGAATCACAGGGAAAAGGGCACCTTGCGAACGGCGAACAATATAATGTACTTCTTTTATAGTTTATTTCCTGCTCTTCCAAATTTGTGACATTGTATAGGGGAGGCATATAGGAAGCTACATGGTCATGTATCAGCATGACTCCCTGTCCTACTTATTGTGGTTCATCGAATCGCAAGTTCGCTCGCAAAGTTTACCATGACAGTTAGGTTACTACACATCATTTGCTGGCTGATATCTTCCACAACACCTCCACCAACACTCTCGACACCTCCTTGGAATCAGTTCTACGGAAAAGTACAGAACTGCCTGCTCATAAATCAATAATGCATTAAGTGTCCCAAAATTACTAATCAGTGAGACCTTGGCATGAACACTCATTATTTGAATTTAATTATTATTGTTGATTTTCACAAGTTAGAATAACATAATCAAGAAATACAGGTAAAATTGAAGAACAGGTAACATAAGTAAGTTTGCGGAGCTACAGCACGGATGTCAGTATAAGTAATAGGTAGAATGCAAACCTTTCATATGAAGTGAACAAATCTATTTTTACTTCTTCAGGGTCAAATTTCGCGAACGAATGAGAGAATGCATATATGAAAAAAACAAAAAGTAATCTTCATGTAGGACTTTCTTTGTTCTCAAAAGGACCTCACACTGAAAACGTCCCAATTATCAAGGTCATTTGTCCCAGCCTGAATATCATTTATATCCTAGAATACTAGTCTTGAATTACGGAAGACGTAGAGGGGCGGCCGTACTGGCGTTTCACACCACCAAGCTACTTACAAACACAAAAAACAAAGAGGGAGAGGAGAGGGTATGGAGGTGAGACAGGAACTCAAATATACGCAGGGATCTAGCACCGCAAGAGGCAAAACAGTATGCGTACTCTTCGTTCAGTAGTCGTTCTCCACTGCCCATTCTTATATCTCTGCACATTCAAACTAAACGCGCAAAGCAAAAAAATACAAGAATAAAAGGAGAGAGAAATGGGAGCCTGTGACTGTAATACGCCCCGCTAAAGTTTTGTCCCAAGTTTAAGTGCACCAATGGTCGATGAATGTAGAAGTCCCAATCCAAGGCGCATAAAAAAATTAAAAAGTTACATCTCCGTTCCTTCGCGTTGGAACGCGTTTCTCGGAACCCTCACCGCATCCGCCTCTCGTGCGCCGATTATGGTGATTGTGGCACCAAACGAACGAGTCGACCAGGGCCGCGCGGGTGCACAGCATATTTGCTCCCTCAATTCGTAAAACCCTGATTTACGTTCCACCGTTATGCGTCCCAATCTAACAGAGGACGTCGCACTATACTGCTCTTTCTTCCTTTCTTTCTTTCTTTTTTTACGCACGTGGTGCTTCCTAGTGAGTTATCTTTAATTCCCGTACTCTTACTCGACAAATCCTACTCTCGGGAACTGGATCGACGTGCTGCCACCGTGGTTCTCTCGGTGTGAAACTCTGGGTGCGGCGGGTTACCAGTGTGGATGCGGTGTGCAGACGCCGCCATGATCGTAAAAGGAAGAGCAGTGCCCTCTCTCGGCCATCGATAATAAAGCCTTCAGCGAACGATAGATGGTTTCAGCACGTGACTAAAAAAGCGAGAGAGGGATATTGGGAGAGAAATAAACGGCCGACCTAAAGGAGAGGGGGCTCGCTTTCTTGTGGTCATCAGCTTGGTTCGCAATTTATTCTATTTTATTCTGTTTATTTCATTTATTTATTTATCGTGGTTACGTGCGAACACAAATTAATTTTGTTGAATGCGTTCTTCGGTCGTGTGTGGTCATTCAGCCTATCTGATTTCATGATTGGACGATACAGGGTAAAGGGAAGGGGAGTGGAACACCACCGGCGTTTGCACCCCTGACAACATGGTGGGGGGGGGGGGGGATCACCGCGTTCTCTTCCGCAGAAACTTGAAGACGTCTTATTTCGTCGCCTCTTCTTGTTTAGTATTTCTTTTTCGAGCGATTGATAGCTAGACAGCAGGAAGTATGAGGCTCGCGTCTCACCTCCAGCGCGGAACCTATCGACAGGCTCCGATAGATGTTGCTATACTAATTGAGGCTGCGCTGGAGAAGCGGCCAGAAATGTTAGTCGCAGGAACACCATCTTTTTTTGCTTGGTTATGAGTTTTGCAAATCCCTGAAGCCTCTATGGCATTTATAGAATGATGATAATTCATCAGATTGCTGTTTGCGGTGCCTTCGTGCCGCGACAACAATAAAAAATCTATGGACACTTTGCTGAGCCAAACTGCGATAGGTGAAAGCCTATCTGTGACTGCCTCGATCTGTCGCTGTTGTCAGAACTGTTCTGCGAACGGACGCCGCCGTGGCCGCCAGCATGCGATGCAATCACCGCCGTATGGCTGCAAGGTTTGTCGCCGATGTACGCGCACCCCCACGCGCATGTCCGCGCTCTCCCACGCGCCCACTCGCACAGCGCTACTGGCATGGCGTCTCCTCTCCTTGCTCCCCTCGCCGGTGATCACCGCTTTCTTGCGTCCATCAGGGACTGCGCCCGGACACTCATGAGCCACTGAAGGTTTACGCCTTAAAAGCGCTGCTGGGATCTTATGAAAGCATCGGGACAGAGTGACACACTGTGAAGCGGCTGGGGAGATGTCCCTGAGGTTATTATTTAGGCTCACAAGGTTCCCGTACCAATTCTGGCAAAAACATGCAATTGGAAGAACCGGACTTGGCCACAAACACCCAAAGTTGGTTCACAAACAATTGTTCAATCGCCCTGTGGCTGAAGCTGGCGCTACGAACGTATTCGCTCGGATCACTTCAACCTGCGTTGATAGAGCAGAAATCTGTTTACAACATAGGCTGGTGCCCGCGATTATTGTACTGTATGAAAGAATTTAAACTTAGCGGCGTGAATGCAGGTAGAAAGAGCGCAAATGGGTAGTGCAATACGAAATCAAAAGTGAAGAATTGGTTGCAAGTGCGACGGTACACATTTCGCCCACAGTCGGTGCACAGCGGTTATCTTGCGTTCGTAAGCCGAGTTTCTCGACTTTTCTTTCTTTGGATATCAACAGACGGATGCACGTACCGTGTTGCGTGAAACGGACTTTTCATAATGCTCTCTCGCGCACTCGCTCATTCTGCTACTCATTCGCTTACTTCACTAAAAAGAAAATGACGCGCAACTCCGATATGCGAAGTTCAACTACACATAAACTTGCACTTTCCGCACGTGCGTAGAAACCACCCAACATTAACAACGACCGAGTCTCCTTTTGACTCTTCATTCAAGCAAAATGAAGCACTTTCCGCGAAATGGTCTCTCTATAGAGTCCTCTTTTAGTTTGAAATTTATCAAACAAGGAGCAAACAAGCTTTCTCCCTAATGCCAAGCCTCCTGCATCCATTTTTCTTACGCAAAACAGTAGAAGCACGCACGTCAAGAAAAGGAAGCAAAAATTAGAATAAACAAAAAAAAAGCATGATGTCTTTTCTTTCCAGAATGCGTATGTCACAACACAGGCCTCGTGGTTCGCGTAGAGTCTCTTCCCTGCACTGCCGCGCCAATCCCCTTTCACACCGTGCTTTATTAAGCGTGTGCGGTGCCCACACGGTTCCCGTATCTCTCTCGGAGACGCCAAACAGAATTGTAAAATAACAAGAACGAAAGGCGGATCGGCGAAACAAGCATCCTTGTCGGGGCGTTGCTTGCGTATCGTTTCGGCGATCCCGGAATCAGGCACCGGAAACAATCTTCGAAACGGGGAGGGCCCTTTGACACAGCGCTGTACCGGCATCGACTGTGCACGTAGCGCGTGGTTGATTCGAGCGCGGCGATATATTCAAATTAGCCCGGGGGACGAATGTGCTCGTTCAGTTCGCGGCATGAGACTCACGCTCGCAACAAGCAACTCGTCCCCTTCCAGCATTCGCTTCGGCTTCGTTGCCCCCAAACACGCGTTTGTTCTTATCTGTGTACTTGAACCGGTGAACTCTGCGCTGCGTACCCGTACGAAGGATCAAACTTATGCCTTTCTGAAGTAAGGTATCACGGGACCACCCACGATAACCATCTTGGACGAATCGACCGAAAGGAAAAAAATGGCGTCGTCAGGATGGGATTGTCTCTGGCGTTGTACGGCAGATGAGGGCAGATGGTCCGAAGCTCCTGTCGAACATTTACGCTCGAAGTTTGGCTACAAGGGGGGGAACACTTTTCTGCGTTTATGGAAATTTGCATATTTGACAGGCGCGCACCGCTTTTTGTGAGGTCGGAGGAGGGTGGGATTCAGCGAGTGCGCTGCGATTGAGAGAAAGCTTTGTAGTGCCTATTAAACTGAAAAATATGGCGTCAGTCTGAAGCAAGAGAAACCGCCTTCATACAATGAAACTGCCCCATGAGGTAGATTTCTACCGTTTAGAGAGAGAGAGAGAGAGTGAACTTTAATGAGCACCAGCAGTTCAGTCGGCTGGGCCTAGGCCTCCCACGATGGGACGTCGAGGTCTTGCCTCTTCGCCGCTTCGTAGGCCTGCTGGGTCGCCCAGAGTTGGTCGTCGAGATGGGAGCTGCGCAGGGTGGCGTGCCATCTCGACGAGAGGGTCACGGGATTAAGGTTTTGGTATTGATGTTTGCACTCCCATAGCATGTGGGGGAGTGTTGCCGATTCAGTTTTACAGACCTTGCACGTCTGGCTCGGGTAGATGTCGGGGTATATAATGTGATAGCGTGTGAGGGAAGGGTATGTATTCCTCTGTAACAGGTGAAGGGTGGTTGCCTGTGCCCTCTTTAACTTGCGGTGAGGGGTGGGGAAGATGAAAATAATTTTTTTCTTTCTTTAAAACTGATTTTTAAATGTTGTCGTGTTTTACTTGCCGAGTGTGACCGACTCGACTTTGCTTATCATCGAAGTTTTTTGCCATGGTACTCGTGTTTCTGAGTATGCCAGGTAATCAGCGGTAAATATTTTTTGTTAATTTCGCTGGCTGCGTTATTCCTCCACGTAGTTCTATTACCACCCTTTGATAATGCATCTCGCATTTTCCAGTGGTTCGGCCACAGCATAGTTCTGAAAATTCGATGATCTGGCTTAGCAGTACACTGAAAGAAACAACACTAAACGTTAGATGTGCTTCACAAAAGTACACAAAACAAATGAAAACGTAAATTTGGTTCCCGTCGACACGAATGTAGGTTTCTTATAATAGAGCACGAATACTCGAAGACAACGTATCCATCTGCAATCTCCAACCATGTGCGCTACTAGTTGGCTTTTTTTTCTCGTTTCAAGCGTATCTTGTGTTCTATGATTGGGAAAGAGTACTGCTTTTCTATCGCGCTTCATATAGATGTTGTTGTAAACACATTTACCCTGATTACTCATTGATTCACTCCTTTGTGACGCATTCAAATTTTGTGCTGATTTGAACATCAAGTTGAGCTATGTCATCCATTAGCCTTTCTGTGTTCACTGCAAGACAAGTGCATCTCCCGGCGATGGCCAATCACCTCTGCGTTGTGCCAGCTGGCACCATCTGATGCCTGCAAGTCTTCTCACTTCATCACACCGCCTAGTTTTCTACCGTCCCCGACTACGCTTAACAGCTCTTGAGATCTATTCTGTAACTATCACGGACAACCAGTTATCTGTCTTACTCCTCACATGCCTTGCAAAGCTCCACTTTCATAAACGAAGCTTCATTTCTCCCTCTAAGTGCCAACTATATAGGCTACCCCTGTTTGCTCCCTAATCCACACCACTGTCTTCCCCTCTCTTAACGTTACGCCTAACATTTTTCGTTCGATAGCTCACAGCGCAGGCTCTTAACTGTACCTCAAGCTTCTTTGTAAACGTCCACTTTACTGCCCCATATCTTAGCACCGGTAGAATGCACTGTTATCATGTGCTGTATATGTAGGAAAACTTTGCAGAAAAAGCGTAACTACTTTGAGAGCTTGAACGACAACAAAGAATGGCATTCGCCACGCTGAAGTGCGAAATAGGTGCAGCGTCCACTGATACTCCACTGATACTATTTGCACGACTGTGACGAGCTGTTAAAATGTTGTGTTTCCTTATTAAGTGTGTTTCCCTGATAATTTTTATGCTTTGTGATTTGTTGCTTGCTCCTGATGTTTTTGTGTACGTAGCTTTTTTTTCTTCTTTTTTTTAGTTTCTTGGTTCATTATGATGACTACACGGACTTGTTGAACGAAAAAAAAAAGTCTTGTAAACGTTTTTCTGTTTATGTATGCTGTACCTGAATGTACACTTGTTTTTCTTTTAGCCCCCCCCCCCCCCCCCCCGCCCCGCGACATGTAATACCCTCCTTTGAGGGCCTTTAGGGGTATTGTAAATAAATAAATAAAATACGCCACTTGGCACTGTACTGCTAATGTATTCCTCTTCTCCGCGTACAGATACCATGCTCCTTTATTCATTACGTCTACTCCCCCCAATCCGTAGACAGACAGGACTCAATACACCACGCTGGTTGCAAACAAATGTCATACGCGATGGGAACGCAGCCGTCAGCTCCTACACATCGCCACCCAAGGCCGAAACCTGCTCACCCTTTATGTTGTCTCTCAACTGCAAAAGCGCTGGTAGTGCATCAACAACTGCCGAGTGACATTTGTGCTATCTTGCACGGTTTATATTTGCGTCATTGATTAAGCAGACAACGTATATGAGCAAAAGTGGAGGCCAAGATAATTTTATTCAATCTACTTCCGTTGCTCAAGGCCTGCATGCCGGATCGATAATTAATTCGTAGCAGGTTTGAGGGCACAAATGTCACCGTGCGCAAGTGCCTGGTCACGTGGTACTTATCCAAATCTCGCACGCTGTCTTTGCAGCACTCAAAAATTGAAACAGCAGGTGTCATTATGGAAATAAGGTATATGGGTATTTATCAATAGGCTCTACAACTTCTCTATTTAAGATTCTGTGTTGAAACAAATGCCTTAAGTACTTATTATTTAGCTATTGTAATAACTTATGTTATCTCATTTAAAGAACTAATTTGAGTTGGTCATGGGGGCAGTGGACGATCTGAACCACACCGACCTGTTAATGGAATGGTGCATTATATTCAGCGCACTTTAATTTACTTCGTTTACTTTCATTTAGCCACCGGGTCGTGCTACTGAGTCAGCACCCATTTCTTGAGGTACAACTGAATCCAGCGTGAATTTGCGTCGCTGGGACAGAAGGAGGTACAGAATCCTTAAATGTAGCTAGGTATGTGTCGTAGCTTTCTGCGCGCATGCCTGACATGGCCGTCCTTTGCTCAACAAGCATCGTGCTACACTTCGACCACGTGACATCACTGCGTATAAACTCGCATTTAATAATAATATTTGGGGTTTTACATGCCAAAACCACTTTCTGATTATGAGGCACGCTGTAGTGGAGGACTCCGGAAATTTTGACCACCTGGGGTTCTTTAACGTGCACCTAAATCTAAGCACACGGGTGTTTTCGCATTTCGCCCCCATCTAAATGCGGCCGCCGTGGCCGGGATTCGATCCTGCGACCTCGTGCTCAGTAGCCCAACACCATAGTAAACTCACATTGTGCATCGGCTTTATCTGGCGTTTGCATTTCCTATCTCGCTACTGCTATAGTAAAAAACAGATAGGAAACTATAGTAAAAAAACAGCCATACAAAATTGCAGGGGATTAATGTTGCCACGTTTGCTGCGGATCAACATCAACAATGCATTAGATTTCACAATGTGTAGTACAAAACTAAGCAAAGTGAACAACAATTCGTTCGCAGCGGGCACTTGTAAAGCCAATTTTAGATGCGGACGCCGTTTTCGGTGTGCATTT